>NC_091454.1:475000-492500 GCF_027789765.1 Dendropsophus ebraccatus | reverse complement strand
CCATCACACACCAGGGGAAGCCGCCTGTAACTAGCCCCCCATCACACACCAGGGGTCGCCTGTAACAAAGCCCCCCATCACACACCAGGGGAAGCAGTCTGTAACTAGCCCCCCATCACACACCAGGGGAAGCCGCCTGTAACTAGCCCCCCATCACACACCAGGGGAAGCCGCCTGTAACTAGCCCCCCATCACACACCAGGGGAAGCCGCCTGTAACTAGCCCCCCATCACACACCAGGGGAAGCCGCCTGTAACTAGCCCCCCATCACACACCAGGGGAAGCCGCCTGTAACTAGCCCCCCATCACACACCAGGAGTAGCCGCCTGTAACCCCCACCCCCTGGTAGGGTCACTCACCGCACCGTCTTGTCGTCAGCAGCAGATATGATCTGTCGGTCATCATTGTACCACAGCGCCTTCTTTATGGCAGAAGTGTGACCGCCGATCTGCTCCGGATCTGTTGAGGTAAGACACTGACCAACACTACAGCAGAGGAGGGGGCCGCCGCCACTACAGCCGCCGAGAGGAGGAGGAGAAGGGGGCCGCCGCCACTACAGCCAACGAGGAGGAGGAGGGGGCCGCCGCCACTACAGCCGCCCGAGAGAAGGAGGAGAAGAGGGGCCGCCGCCACTACAGCCAACGAGGAGGAGGAGGGGGCCGCCGCCACTACAGCCGCCCGAGAGAAGGAGGAGAAGAGGGGCCCCCGCCACTACAGCCAACGAGGAGGAGGAGGGGGCCGCCGCCACTACAGCCGCCCGAGAGAATGAGGAGAAGGGGGCCGCCGCCACTACAGCTGCCGGAGAGAAGGAGGAGGAGGGGGCCGCCGCCACTACAGCCAACGAGGAGGAGGAGGAGGGGGCCGCCACTACAGCCAACGAGGAGGAGGGGGATGGGTGAAAACAGTAACCTCACGTACCGGCCTCAGGTTTGCTCAGGTCATAGATGCGCAGCAGCTTGTCCTGTCCTCCCGTGAGCAGGTGATTACTGTCCTGGAAGAGGAGACACAGTCAGCCCGATGCCACAGCACAAGCCACCCCCTGCCCCTCCCTCCCCCGGCTGAAGCCTCTCCCTTGCCCCTCCCTCTCCCAGATGAAGCCTCTCCCTTGCCCCTCCCTCTCCCAGATGAAGCCTCTCCCTTGCCCCTCCCTCCCCCAGATGAAGCCTCTCCCTTGCCCCTCCCTCCCCCTGGTGAAGCCTCTCCCTTGCCCCTCCCCCAGATGAAGCCTCTCCCTTGCCCCTCCCTCCCCCAGATGAAGCCTCACCCTTGCCCCTCCCCCAGATGAATCCTCTCCCTTGCCCCTACCCCAGGTGAAGCCTCTCCCTTGCCCCTCCCTCCCCCAGATGAAGCCTCTCCCTTGCCCCTCCCTCCCCCAGGTGAAGCCTCTCCCTTGCCCCTCCCCCAGGTGAAGCCTCTCCCTTGCCCCTCCCTCCCCCAGGTGAAGCCTCTCCCTTGCCCCTCCCTCCCCCAGGTGAAGCCTCTCCCTTGCCCCTCCCTCCCCCAGATGAAGCCTCTCCCTTGCCCCTCCCTCCCCCAGATGAAGCCTCTCCCTTGCCCCTCCCTCCCCCAGATGAAGCCTCTCCCTTGCCCCTCCCTCCCCCAGATGAAGCCTCTCCCTTGCCCTTCCCTCCCCCAGGTGAAGCCTCTCCCTTGCCCCTCCCTCCCCCAGATGAAGCCTCTCCCTTGCCCCTCCCTCCCCCAGGTGAAGCCTCTCCCTTGCCCCTCCCTCCCCCAGATGAAGCCTCTCCCTTGCCCCTCCCCAGATGAAGCCTCTCCCTTGCCCCTCCCCCAGATGAAGCCTCTCCCTTGCCCCTCCCCAAGATGAAGCCTCTCCCTTGCCCCTCCCCCAGATGAAGCCTCTCCCTTGCCCCTCCCCAATATGAAGCCTCTCCCTTGCCCCTCCCTCCCCCTGGTGAAGCCTCTCCCTTGCCCCTCCCTCCCTCCCCCAGGTGAAGCCTCTCCCTTGCCCCTCCCTCCCCCTGGTGAAGCCTCTCCCTTGCCCCTCCCTCCCCCAGGTGAAGCCTCTCCCTTGCCCCTCCCTCCCCCAGGTGAAGCCTCTCCCTTTGCCCCTCCCTCCCCCAGGTGAAGCCTCTCCCTTGCCCCTCCCTCTCCCCAGGTGAAGCTCTCCTCCCTTGCCCCTCCCTCCCCCAGGTGAAGCCTCTCCCTTGCCCCTCCCTCCCCCAGGTGAAGCCTCTCCCTTGCCCCTCCCCTCCCCCAGGTGAAGCCTCTCCCTTGCCACTCCCTCCCCCAGGTGAAGCCTCTCCCTTGCCCCTCCCTCCCCCAGGTTGAAGCCTCTCCCTGCCCTCCCTCCCCAGGTGAAGCTCTCCCTTGCCCCTCCCTCCCCAGGTGAAGCCTCTCCCTTGCCCCTCCCTCCCCAGGTGAAGGCCTCTCCCTTGCCCCTCCCTCCCCCAGGTGAAGCCTCTCCCTTGCCCCTCCCTCCCCCAGTTGAAGCCTCTCCCTTGCCCCTCCCTCCCCCTGGTGAAGCCTCTCCCTTGCCCCTCCCTCCCCCAGGTGAAGCCTCTCCCTTGCCCCTCCCTCCCCCAGGTGAAGCCTCTCCCTTGCCCCTCCCTCCCCCAGGTGAAGCCTCTCCCTTGCCCCTCCCACCCCCAGGTGAAGCCGCGCCCGTTGCCCCTCCCTCCCCCAGGTGAAGCCTCTCCCTTGCCCCTCCCTCCCCCAGGTGAAGCCTCTCCCTTGCCCCTCCCTCCCCCAGGTGAAGCCTCTCCCTTGCCCCTCCCTCCCCCAGGTGAAGCCTCTCCCTTGCCCCTCCCTCCCCCAGGTGAAGCCTCTCCCTTGCCCCTCCCTCCCCCAGGTGAAGCCTCTCCCTTGCCCCTCCCTCCCCCAGGTGAAGCCTCTCCCTTGCCCCTCCCTCCCCCAGGTGAAGCCTCTCCCTTGCCCCTCCCTCCCCCAGGTGAAGCCTCTCCCTTGCCCCTCCCTCCCCAGGTGAAGCCTCTCCCTTGCCCCTCCCTCCCCCAGG
This sequence comes from Dendropsophus ebraccatus, assembly GCF_027789765.1. Classification (NCBI taxonomy): domain Eukaryota; kingdom Metazoa; phylum Chordata; class Amphibia; order Anura; family Hylidae; genus Dendropsophus; species Dendropsophus ebraccatus. The sequence continues at coordinate 489,526 of NC_091454.1, read as the reverse complement.
TGAAGCCTCTCCCTTGCCCCTCCCTCCCCCCAGGTGAAGCCTCTCCCTTGCCCCTCCCTCCCCCAGGTGAAGCCTCTCCCTTGCCCCTCCCTCCCCCAGGTGAAGCCTCTCCCTTGCCCCTCCCTCCCCAGGTGAAGCCTCTCCCTTGCCCCTCCCTCCCCCAGGTGAAGCCTCTCCCTTGCCCCTCCCTCCCCCCAGGTGAAGCCTCTCCCTTGCCCCTCCCTCCCCCAGGTGAAGCCTCTCCCTTGCCCCTCCCTCCCCCAGGTGAAGCCTCTCCCTTGCCCCCTCCCTCCCCCAGGTGAAGCCTCTCCCTTGCCCCTCCCTCCCCCAGGTGAAGCCTCTCCCTTGCCCCTCCCTCCCCCAGATGAAGCCTCTCCCTTGCCCCTCCCCCAGGTGAAGCCTCTCCCTTGCCCCTCCCTCCCCCAGGTGAAGCCTCTCCCTTGCCCCTCCCCCAGATGAAGCCTCTCCCTTGCCCCTCCCTCCCCCAGGTGAAGCCTCTCCCTTGCCCCTCCCCCAGATGAAGCCTCTCCCTTGCCCCTCCCTCCCCCTGGTGAAGCCTCTCCCTTGCCCCTCCCTCCCCCAGGTGAAGCCTCTCCCTTGCCCCTCCCCCTGGTGAAGCCTCTCCCTTGCCCCTCCCCCTGGTGAAGCCTCTCCCTTGCCCCTCCCCCAGATGAAGCCTCTCCCTTGCCCCTCCCCCAGATGAAGCCTCTCCCTTGCCCCTCCCCCAGGTGAAGCCTCTCCCTTGCCTGCCCCTCCCCCAGGTGAAGCCTCTCCCTTGCCCCTCCCTCCCCCAGGTGAAGCCTCTCCCTTGCCCCTCCCTCCCCTGGGTGAAGCCCCTCCCTTACCTGGGTGAAGTCCACACTCTTCACAATGTGTTTATGTGCCAGTGTGATGAGCTCCTCCCCGGTCACCGCGTCCCACACCTTCCTGCCAGGAGAGAGATACTGAGGGTGACGCCATGTGCTGCCACTGTTCCCCGATATGGCCCCAATGTAGCAGAGCTCACACTTACGCTGTGAAGTCCGCCGCCGCTGTAGCCGCCTTAGTAGCGTTCTTATTCAGCGTGGCACCCCACACCGCCCCCTTGTGGCCAAGGAACGTCCCGATCCAGTCTCCAGTGTCTCCTTGACGCAACATCGGCTTCCCATCTGTGAGGGGAGACAACAAAGGGGAGGGCCCTGAGAGCTCCGAGGGCGGGACCACAAAGGGGAGGGCCCTGAGAGCTCCGAGGGCGGGACCACAAAGGGGAGGGCCCTGAGAGCTCCGAGGGCGGGACCACAAAGGGGAGGGCCCTGAGAGCTCCGAGGGCGGGACCACAAAGGGGAGGGCCCTGAGAGCTCCGAGGGTAGTCCCCAGTATGTGTGAGGGGGCAGGTTAGGGGGGGGGGGGATCCCCGGTACAGGGGGCAGGTTAGGGGGGGGGGGGATCCCCGGTACAGGGGGCAGGTTAGGGGGGGGGGGATCCCCGGTACAGGGGGCAGGTTAGGGGGGGGGGGGGATCCCCGGTACAGGGGGCAGGTTAGGGGGGGGGAGGATCCCCGGTACAGGGGGCAGGTTAGGGGGGGGGATCCCCGGTACAGGGGACAGGTTAGGGGGGGGGAGGATCCCCGGTACAGGGGGCAGGTTAGGGGGGGGGATCCCCGGTACAGGGGACAGGTTAGGGGGGGGGGATCCCCGGTACAGGGGGCAGGTTAGGGGGGGGGGGATCCCCGGTACAGGGGGCGGGGATCCCCGGTACAGGGGGCAGGTTAGGGGGGGGGGGATCCCCGGTACAGGGGGCAGGTTAGGGGGGGGGGGATCCCCGGTACAGGGGGCAGGTGGGGTGCGGTCCCCGGTACAGGGGGCAGGTTAGGGGGGGGTGCGGTCCCCGGTACAGGGGGCAGGTTAGGGGGGGGTGCGGTCCCCGGTACAGGGGGCAGGTTAGGGGGGGGTGCGGTCCCCGGTACAGGGGGCAGGTTAGGGGGGGGTGCGGTCCCCGGTACAGGGGGCAGGTTAGGGGGGGGTGCGGTCCCCGGTACAGGGGGCAGGTTAGGGGGGGGTGCGGTCCCCGGTACAGGGGGCAGGTTAGGGGGGGGTGCGGTCCCCGGTACAGGGGGCAGGTTAGGGGGTGCGGTCCCCGGTACAGGGGGCAGGTTAGGGGGTGCGGTCCCCGGTACAGGGGGCAGGTTAGGGGGGTCCCCGGTATAGGGGCAGGTTAGGGGGGTCCCCGGTATAGGGGGCAGGTTAGGGGGTGCGGTCCCCGGTATAGGGGCAGGTTAGGGGGGTCCCCGGTATAGGGGCAGGTTAGGGGGGTCCCCGGTATAGGGGCAGGTTAGGGGGGTCCCCGGTATAGGGGCAGGTTAGGGGGGTCCCCGGTATAGGGGCAGGTTAGGGGGGTCCCCGGTATAGGGGCAGGTTAGGGGGTGCGGTCCCCGGTATAGGGGCAGGTTAGGGGGTGCGGTCCCCGGTATAGGGGCAGGTTAGGGGGTGCGGTCCCCGGTATAGGGGCAGGTTAGGGGGGTCCCCGGTATAGGGGCAGGTTAGGGGGGTCCCCGGTATAGGGGCAGGTTAGGGGGGTCCCCGGTATAGGGGCAGGTTAGGGGGGTCCCCGGTATAGGGGCAGGTTAGGGGGGTCCCCGGTATAGGGGGCAGGTTAGGGGGGTCCCCGGTATAGGGGGCAGGTTAGGGGGGTGATCCCCGGTATAGGGGCGGGGCAGGTTAGGGGGGTCCCCGGTATAGGGGGCAGGTTAGGGGGGTCCCCGGTATAGGGGCAGGTTAGGGGGGTCCCCGGTATAGGGGGCAGGTTAGGGGGGTCCCCGGTATAGGGGGCAGGTTAGGGGGGTCCCCGGTATAGGGGCAGGTTAGGGGGGTCCCCGGTATAGGGGCAGGTTAGGGGGGTCCCCGGTATAGGGGGCAGGTTAGGGGGGTCCCCGGTATAGGGGGCAGGTTAGGGGGGTCCCCGGTATAGGGGGCAGGTTAGGGGGGGTCCCCGGTATAGGGGGCAGGTTAGGGGGGTCCCCGGTATAGGGGGCAGGTTAGGGGGGTCCCCGGTATAGGGGGCAGGTTAGGGGGGTCCCCGGTATAGGGGCAGGTTAGGGGGGTCCCCGGTATAGGGGGAAGGTTAGGGGGGGTCCCCGGTATAGGGGGCAGGTTAGGGGGGGTGATCCCCAGTATAGGGGGCAGGTTAGGGGGGTCCCCGGTATAGGGGGCAGGTTAGGGGGGTCCCCGGTATAGGGGGCAGGTTAGGGGGGTCCCCGGTATAGGGGGCAGGTTAGGGGGGTCCCCGGTATAGGGGGCAGGTTAGGGGGGTCCCCGGCTCTCACCTTTGCAGGCGCTGATGAGGAAGTAGCCGTACGGGGTGATGCCGGAGAAGGCCAGGTCCACCACAGGCCGAGTGTGCCCGGAGCAGGTGAGGGGGGTCTGCCGCATCGCCATGGTCTCCACACAACAGCTGCTGCCGCACGCCACCGGAAGCTGCGCTCAGGAAATACCGCACCGGAAGACGCCCCCGCCATGTTGGATTAGGGCGGAAGTGAGCACACCGGAAAGCTTAGCATTCCGCTTCAAAGATGAAGATCTGCCTCATAAGAGAGCACCGCCCCCTAGAACTGAGGCTGCGCGGAAATACACCTGAGTGCTCCGCCTCCTAAACATAAGAGCCCCCTGCTCCCTATATGTCAGGAGAACCCCAAATCCTACACCTGAGGATATCCTGCCCCCAACACCTGAGGATATCCTGCCCCTACACCCGAGGATATCCTGCCCCTACACCTGAGGATATCCTGCCCCCTACACCTGATTATATCCTGCCCCTACACCTGATTATATCCTGCCCCTACACCCGAGGATATCCTGCCCCTACACCCGAGGATATCCTGCCCCTACACCCGAGGATATCCTGCCCCTACACCCGAGGATATCCTGCCCCTACACCCGAGGATATCCTGCGCCCAACACCTGAGGATATCCTGCCCCTACACCTGAGGATATCCTGCCCCCTACACCTGATTATATCCTGCCCCTACACCTGAGGATATCCTGCCCCTACACCTGAGGATATCCTGCCCCCAACACCTGAGGATATCCTGCCCCCAACACCTGAGGATATCCTGCCCCCTACACCTGAGGATATCCTGCCCCTACACCTGAGGATATCCTGCCCCCAACACCTGAGGATATCCTGCCCCCTACACCTGAGGATATCCTGCCCCTACACCTGAGGATATCCTGCCCCCAACACCTGAGGATATCCTGCCCCCAACACCTGAGGATATCCTGCCCCCTACACCCGAGGATATCCTGCCCCCTACACCCGAGGATATCCTGCCCCCAACACCTGAGGATATCCTGCCCCCTACACCTGAGGATATCCTGCCCCCTACACCTGAGGATATCCTGCCCCCAACACCTGAGGATATCCTGCCCCCTACACCCGAGGATATCCTGCCCCCAACACCTGAGGATATCCTGCCCCTACACCTGAGGATATCTTGCCCCCTACACCCGAGGATATCCTGCCCCCTACACCTGATTATATCCTGCCCCTACACCTGAGGATATCCTGCCCCCTACACCTGATTATATCCTGCCCCTACACCTGAGGATATCCTGCCCCTACACCTGATTATATCCTGCCCCTACACCTGAGGATATCCTGCCCCTACACCTGATTATATCCTGCCCCCTACACCTGATTATATCCTGCCCCTACACCTGAGGATATCCTGCCCCCTACACCTGATTATATCCTGCCCCTACACCTGAGGATATCCTGCCCCCAACACCTGAGGATATCCTGCCCCAACACCTGAGGATACCCTGCCCCCAACACCTGAGGATATCCTGCCCCCTACACCTGAGGATATCCTGCCCCCAACACCTGAGGATATCCTGCCCCTACACCCGAGGATATCCTGCCCCCTACACCTGAGGATATCCTGCCCCTACACCTGAGGATATCCTGCCCCTACACCTGAGGATATCCTGCCTCTACACCTGAGGATATCCTGCCCCCTACACCTGAGGATATCCTGCCCCCAACACCTGAGGATATCCTGCCCCCAACACCTGAGGATATCCTGCCCCCAACACCTGAGGATATCCTGCCCCCTACACCTGAGGATATCCTGCGCCCAACACCCGAGGATATCCTGCCCCCAACACCCGAGGATATCCTGCCCCCTACACCCGAGGATATCCTGCCCCCTACACCCGAGGATATCCTGCCCCCTACACCTGAGAAGAACCCTATATACCTGAGAGCCCCACCCCCAACACCTGAGGATATCCTGGCCCCTACACCTGAGGATATCCTGCCCCCTACACCTGAGGATATCCTGCCCCCTACACCTGAGTATATCCTGCTTCCTACACCTGAGGATATCCTGCCCCCTACACCCGAGGATATCCTGCCCCCTACACCCGAGGATATCCTGCCCCCTACACCTGAGGATATCCTGCCCCCTACACCCGAGGATATCCTGCCCCCTACACCTGAGGATATCCTGCCCCCTACACCTGAGGATATCCTGCCCCCTACACCCGAGGATATCCTGCCCCCTACACCTGAGGATATCCTGCCCCCTACACCTGAGGATATCCTGCCCCCTACACCTGAGAAGAACCCTATATACCTGAGAGCCCCACCCCCTACACCCGAGGATATCCTGCCCCCTTCACCTGAGGATATCCTGCCCCCTACACCTGAGAAGAATCCTATATACCTGAGAGCCCCACCCCTACATCAGAGGACAGCCTGAGGAGAACTGCAAAACTGTACCTGAGGAAAGCCCTGCACCCTACACATGAGGAGAACCCAAAGCATTTACCTGAGAAGAGCCCTGCCCCTATACCTGAGGAGAGCCCCACCCCTACACCTGAGGAGAACCCGCCCCCTACACCTGACAGCCCCACCCTTACATCTGAGGACAGCCTGTCCTACACCTGAGTATAACCCCAAAGCCTACACCTGAGGACCCCCCCCCTACACCTGAGGATAACCCCAAAGACTATACCTGAGGTAATCCCCACCCCCTACATCCAAGGAAAAGCCCCAAAGTCCACTCCTGAGGAGAAACCTGCCCCCTACAATAGAGGGGAACCCCAAAATCTTACACCTGAAGAGAACCCTGCCCCTACATATGAGGAGAACCCCCAAACTCTCCACCCAAGGAGAACCCTGACCCCTACACCTGAGGAGAACCCTGACCCCTACAATGGAGGAGAACCCCAAAACCCTACACCTGAAGAGAACCCTGCCCCTACATATGAGGAGAACCCTTAAACTCTCCACCCAAAGAGAACCCTGACTCCTACATCTGAGGAGAACCCCCGCCCCTTACATCTGAGGACAACCCCGCTCCTGGTCTTCTCTCTGTGCTCCGCAGCTTCCTGGTCCCCATGGCTCAGCCAATCACAGGTTGCGGTGGTCCAGGAGCTGGGAGAGGTAAGGTATCAGGTGTTTGGGCAAGGGCTGCATGGATATTGCTAGTGATCGGGTCGTCTAATAGGTCCAGGAAACTGTTAGATCGGCGCTTGTTTACTAAAATGATCGGGCCGTTGTCAGCCCTTAAGGTCCGTCTACACAAAGCAATATTTCGTCCAAACGATCGATTTGAAGCAACAATTTGGTTTTTATAACGATCAGCGTTTGAACGAATAAATGGTTAGAAAAATCGTAATTGCGATTGTTTTTATGATTGCTTTAGCTCATCTCACAAATAGGGTGAATCTTTGAAAGATTGTTTACACGAAGCAATCTGTGAATTTTTAGCGAATGACCAACAACGATTTGAGAACATGTTGAAAGATCGCTATAAACGATTTCTAGCTCGTCGCTTGATCGTTCGCAGTCTTTACATGAGCCGATTGTCTCTCAAAAGCGAAAATTTGAACGATAATCGTTCCGTGCAAACGCACCATTAGTGTCGACCCTTAGGGTGCTTGTCATTTAGCATCTTCTCACCTGTGCTGGACAGGCTTCCTGGGGGATTAGGCTCCCTCCATTCCTAGTTCTCTGCTCAGCTCCAGTCTAAGCAATGTCTTCACATTGTATTTTGAGGTTCGACCACAGAAGGAGGACATTTATTCCCGGCCTCTAGTGTTCCTTCAGTCCGTGGTCACCTTCTTTAAGGGTAGCTGGGAGTTTACTGCAGTGAAAACCAGGGGCTCCTTTGACTCCGCTTCTTGGGAATGGTACGTCAGCACTCCTCGGTGATGCAGGGGATTCACCTCCTTGTGTCTGCTCCATCCATTACAGTACATATTCCTCCCTACTTTAGTGGAGACCCCAAGTCCTGCTGTGGAGTTTTGAATCAGTGTATGATTCACTTTGAGTTCTTGGATCATCAGTTCCCCTCTGATCGCGCTAAGGTAGCGTTTATCGTCTCCCTACTTTCCGACAAGGTCTTAGCCTGGGTTACTCCTCTCTGGGAGCAAGGAGATCCTCTAACAACCAACCTATCAGACTTTTTGGCCACGTTCCGCAAGGTCTTCGAGGAACCTGGACGTACATCCTCTGCTGCCTCATCTCCTCTTCTGCTCCGTCAGGGTGATTCCACTGTAGGCCAGTATGCGGTGCAGTTCCAGATCCTGGCCTCTGTGTTAGCCTGGAAGAAGTATTAGTGGCTGCATTCTGGGAGGGACTAGCCAGTGACATTAAAGATGAACTTGTCAATTTGTCAGTCGTGATTTGCCCACCAGCTAGGGCGACCTTATTACAATGGGCAGCAAGAATCTCCCTGAATCCGCCGAGTTCCACAATTGTCTCCAGCTTTTCAACACCCACTTTAGCCTATATCCATACCACTGGGGGAAGAGCCCATACAAGTAGAAAGATTTTGTTTACCTGAAGAGGAAAAGACTTGTCGGAACCTTGGTCTGTGTTCCTACTGCGGGGCCAATGGGCACCAGCTAAAGGAATGCCCTATGCATTCAGGAATCACGAGAGCTCGGGCTTTGTAGGAGAGGTGACCCTGGGCAGCAATACCTCCTCTCCACCTTTGACCATGATGGTAGCCCTAATTTTTATTCTTTATAACTGTAATTTTTATTAAAAGTTTTTAAATTTTTTTTTGACTAAAACAAAAGGAAACTCAAAACATCAGGAAAACAAAAAAGAAACAAAATGAGAAGTATACATACGCATACAACTGGTACTGTAGTAATTATGCACATAACGTACAAGGATCAGTTAAATCAAAAAAACAAAAACAGGACAGCAAAGATAGTATGCACACCTCTGATACATCATCATTAGAATCTGCAACCAGAACGGGGATAAAGAACAGGAATCAGTATCCTTCAACCTAATACAGGACCTAAACAGCAGTCCACTATAACACATGACACCAACAATACAAGCCAACATAGAAGATGGAAAAAACGAGAGGGAGGGAGTAGAGGAGGAGACAAAATTCTAGGGTTGCCCACCAGTGGAAATAAGGGGATTGTAATAAGAGTCCCATGGAGACCATACCGACTCAAACATTTCCATTCTATTATTAAGAGAGGCTGTTAGGCTCTCCAAAGATCGCAATTCTTGGATCCTAGCTTTAAGACAGCTAAGGGCAGGGGGGGTAGTCTGTTTCCAACTCCTGGCTATTAGGGATTTGGCGACCGTCAGGATAACTAGTAACAATTTAGCGTGTTTCTTCCCAAAGTGCTTAGGGAAGAGACTGAGCAAGCATACTGCGGGGTCCTTCGTAACATCTACCCGGAGAACTGTAGTGGCTAGACCACAGACCTCCCTCCAAAACAGAATGAGGGAACAGTCCCAAAATATATGGAAGAGAGATCCCACAGCACTCGAACATCTCCAGCACAAGGGGGATATGATAGACTTTGCTGCCCTCTTTCATAGCACGCTCCAGCATTCCGTTGGAAGTTGCCTTCCCAAGAACGCCTCCCACTTAAACATGTATGTACAGTATGCCTTGCCTGAGATCCACCCACGGATGAATTATCGATACAGTAAATGTCTGATATTAGGCCAGAGGTAGAAGTGCTACAACTCACCAACTGTTCAAAGGCTGAGGGTTTAGAAACTGTGAGAGATCCCAAGCAAGACATTATAAGATGTCGTATTTGTAGGTACGTGAACCCTTCGGAGGACTACAGGTCCGATCTGTCCATGAGCTTTTCAAATGGAAATAGAGTGCGAGTAAGTGTCGACATTATCCGCAAATTGGAAACGTTTTTTCATACCCCATAGCCGAACAGTTTGGGACTGCAAACCTGGTTGAAAGTCAGGGAAGAGAAGGAAAGAGTTAAGGGCACAAGCTTTAGACATAAGCCCGAACTTCGCAGAGCAGGACGACCATATGTGTAAAGTAAAGCGGATGGGCCCTAGCAATTGAAGGTGGGAGGTGAAGGGTGCCAGAGAAATGAGTTAGGGTGGAATGGGGCCAACCAAACCTTCTCGATTTCAGCCCACTTCTTGTAGGCCAGGTACTTAGACCATGCCAGGATCTGCCTCAAATGAGTCGCCCAGTAGTAATGGAGTATGTTAGGTACGGCTAACCCTCCCTGAGCTTTACTGCTCATCATCAACAATTTAGGTATGCAATGCCTCTTCAAGGCCCAAATGAATTTAAAAATATCTCTCTGAATGGCTTTAAGCTCAGAAAGGGGTACAAGCACTGGAAGGGTCTCAAAATAATAACGCAACTTGGGGAGTATCAACATCTTTACCGAGGCTACCCTGCCCAATAATGAAATAAAATGGGAGGACCACTTGGACAGGAGCAACCTTATTTCTTTAAATAAGGGCCCTATTCCACGGGACGATTATCGTTTGCATAATCGTCAACGATAAACGATACAAATGACCGCTATTGCGAAAGACCTGAAATCGTTCACCCATTTACATGGAACGATAATCGTTACTTATGATCGTTCTTGCGGTCGTCTTGTCGTCGCTATTGCGTTCGTCACTACTGCGAACGACATCTAATTTAATGCGAACAATTTGCGAACGAGCAACGATAAAAATAGGTCCAGGTCTTATTAAACGATCAACGATTTCTCGTTCGGTCGTTAATCAATAACTGCTATTCAACCGAACGATTATCCTTTAGATTCAAATGACTTAACGATAATCTGAACGATAATCGTCCCGTGGAATAGGGCCCTAAGTCAGGGAAATTGGCAGAGTATACGGTAGAGTAGGCGGGCGTCAAGCGGATCCCTAGATACTTAAGGGAACATGTGGTCCACTTAAATTTAAACACTGTGCATAAATGGGCTACTAATGAACCAGGCAAGTTTAGGGGCATAGCCTCTGATTTGGTGGTGTTTACTTTATACCCTGATAATACTCCAAATTTAGTGAGCAGGTCATGGAGGACAGGGAGAGTCGTGACAGGTTCAGACAGGGTGAGGAAAACATTGTTGGCAAAAAGCATTATTTTGCATTCTTTCCCCCTTATTGAAACTTCATGTATGTCAGGACAATTGCGAATCGCCGCCACCAGAGGTTCAATACATAAAACAAATAATAGAGGTGAAAGCAGGCAGCCCTGGCGGGGGCCATTCAGGATCGGGGAGGTTTCTGACAAAATATGAGGAAATTTAACAGCAGCAGTGGGTCTAGAATATAATGCCTCAATGGCAATCAGAAAAGGACCCCGAAGGCCAAAACTCTCAAGAGTCTCAAACATGAATGGCCAGCCAAGGCAGTCAAAGGCCTTTTCGGCACGAATCCCACCTGATCTGCATTAATAAGGGAGGGTAACCAATATCCTAGCCTAGTGGCCAATATTTTGGTGGGGATGAGAGTAATGTATGAGTGGGACAATGAAGAAGGGATAGCCTCGCCCTGGAGAAAAGAATTAAACAATGCCAACAACCTAGGCGATAACTCCTTCGAATACATTTTATAATATAGATGGGTAAATCCATCCGGCCCGACCCAACAGAAGGGACTTAAAGGGAACATGTCACCATTTTTTTTATTTTATTATAATATGTAATTATGAAAAATAAGTGTTTTACATAATTTAGTTTTTATTTTTACATGATGCATCACTGTTTTAAAACAGTGTGATGCCTGCACAGGGGGCTGCCATGTTCACTAGCGTCTGTGTATGACGTCATTTCACGACACATACACAGACGCTATACGACACCTTCATAGCATTGAAGTTAACCAACGGAGTCTGTCTGGTTCACTTACAATGTGCCCGTACTGCACACGCGCAGAGACGTGCACAGTACCCACCCTAGACCGAGTGTGGGCAGGTGCGGGTGCCATTTTCTTGAAGCCTGTGTGTGCCCGGCACTGACATGTGCATTTGCTGCCGGGCACACACAGAACCTGTCGCTGGGGGATGCCTTCCTCAGTCGCTGCCCACCGCCCCTCTCCCCTGCCTGCAGGCTGCCTCAGCTAGCCAGCCCCTCAGGCACAGTTGTCCCCTGTGGCGGGGAGAGAACCAGGAGCAGCGGCTGTTTGAAATTGGTGCCGGCTGCCCCTCATGGCCACTGACCCGGGACCCTGCACACCTCCCGGCCACTGACGTTCACTCCCCTGCTGGACGCTCACGCCTGAACTCTGCTAGCCCTCGGATAGGGGAAAGCCTGTACCCATTGCTGGCCGCTCCTATCCTCTGCCTGCAGGCCGACCGCCGCAGCCACACAGCTGTTCCGCTGCGGTGGTGAGAGGATCAGGAGCAGCTGTTTAAAACTGGCGCTGGCAGAGCAGAGGATAGGAGTGGCCAGCAATGGGTACAGGCTTTCCCCTCTCCGTAGGCGTCCAGCAGGTGAGTGAATGTCGGTGGCGTGGAGATGTGCGGCGTCCCGGGTCTGTGTCCGCTGCTCCTGGTTCTTCAGGATCCTCCGGTGGGCTACCCACACTGACCGACCCTCTGCCCCTGCCACCCCCCATCTGCTGCCCCTGTGTGTGTGTATGTATATATATATCAGTAGAGAAGTGGACGCGGCACTCGAGGAAAGTAGTGTGGTCGGTGCCAGCAGTATATACTCTTGAGGACCGTGGGTATAAATGCATACAGTAAAAGAAAATCACTGCGGCACTCCAATACAGCTCGTGTTCAAATCGTAAGGTTTATTTCTCCCACAAAGTGCATTAGCGACGTTTCAGCTCAATCCTTATGAGCTTTTCTCAAGCTGTGCAATATACATGTGTAACATCAAGTATTAATAGGTACAAAGTGGTTACTCCCACATATCACGTGATCAATCCAAAAAGACATAGATCGCATCTAAAAAGCACTAATATACAAAACTTACTTTACGTGAAATGAGACATGATTTACATGTCATAAGGTATACATATCAGTAATGTGCTATAGTGTCCATAAATGATAAAAGTCCTTTAGACATTCACAATTGAAGACAGGTGGGATGATCGCTCACCAGATCGCGTCAGTGGGCCAAACACGAGACATACGGAGCACCTCGTGGACTCAGCTTGTAAACAAGATCACAGCGCATGCGCCAATTGAAGCCGACCAGAATGGATGACGTGGCAAGGTCGGATAGGCGCAGAGGCATCGAGTGTAGCGTGACGTGTGGCGTGACGAAACCCATATGGAAATCAGCAGGGCAGCTTAGCGGGTAACCATGGAGACCAGACGCTATAACCGGACTTCACAGGGTTTTAACCCATTGCTGGTAGACGGCATCTCTTCAGTCACCTGTCGGGAATCATAATGGCCAAGGAAACATGGTCCAATAAGCGGGCGGGTTCCTGCATAGGGCTGCACCCTCAGACCAATGTCAGTCCCAGACAATCCAGAACTGTCACGATTCCTGTGTCGGCCTCATCCCAGGGACTGTAGTATAGCCAATAACCTCGCGCCGGCACGTCTAATTCAAACCACATCACAGGATAGCGCTTCATTGCCGCCGTCACAACCGCACCATGTGAATAACGATGTAAAGATAGAAATCCAGAAAATATGATCAGGCCTAGACGTCGATCAGGTGAGTGTCCCACTCTGCTTCACTGAAAAGACAGCTTGTTACTGCAATGAAAAATAAGAAATATATGATAAACATATTGTAACATGTTGTTAATAATACTCCGAAAAATTGTTTTTACACATGTATATCTGGGACCAGAAATAAAGAAGGGGAGAGGTAACTGGAGTTAAAGCCACAAGGTGAACTAATGTAAAGTGTTAGTACGAAATAAAATTCATCTGCAATAACTCTTAAACTAAATAACTAAATAACTTTTAATAACTAAAAAAATTTTAAAGTCTACATTGAGACCATTGGGTCTCAGTGTATTAAATTTGTCAATCCAAAATAATTCCCTTCTTTTTAATGATACTTGTCTGTTGCCACCTCTGCGTGGTACTGCTGTTTGCTCAAATACAATGGCCTTCAAATCGCTCTCTCTATGCCCCTTTTCTAAAGAGTGTTTTGAGACAGGTAGGTCAGTTCTCTGTTTGCGTATACTGTAACGGTGTTGTACAAGACGGGTCTTGAAATCCAGTGTTGTCTCGCCAATGTACAGTAAATTGCAGGGGCATGTCAGGATATAAATCACCCAATCACTCTCACAGGTCAGATGTTGCTTGATCTGTACGACCTGTCCTGATGTGGGATGTGTGAACTGGTCACACTTAACAATGTGTCTACAGTTCACACACCTCCGACAAGGATAACAGCCATTTTTTAAAGGACCCAAGAGGAACTGTGCGCCTTTTTCTTGGTGTGTGGCTGTCTTTACCAAGAAATCTTTGAGGTTTTTCGGTCTCCTGTAAGACATGAGGGGACGATTATTAAATTCAGGGATAGCAGGAAAACTATTGCCCAAAATTTTCCAATGTTTACATAAGATCTTTTCTATGCGTTGGCTCATACCACTGTATTCACTCACGAAGGGTATACGTGATGTACTAATATTTTTGTCTTTTTTTCTTAGGAGTTCCTCCCTGTTCATCTCAAGAGTTTCCCTCCTATACCTTGCGGTAAGTGAACATGGGTAACCCCTGTGGTGGAAGTCATCTGCATATTCGTCTATGGTGTTTGCTAATATTGTCTGATCCCCTATTATGCGTTTAACTCGCATAAATTGACTTTTGGGTAAAGATTTGATGGCACTCTTAGGGTGATTGGATTTATAGTGTAGTAGGGTATTTTTGTCGGTGTCTTTCTTGTAAATTCGGGTATTGAAATGTGTTCCATCTCTATATACCAATGTGTCCAAAAATTGCACATGAGTTGTTGAGTGATTCAAAGTCAGTTTGATATCGGGGTCGATGGAGTTGAGATACCGAAAAAAATCAAGAAGCTCCTCCCCCGAACCCCTCCATGCCAAAAAAATGTCATCGATGTATCTCCACCAGCCCACAATGTTGTGGGCATGGTGGGACACATCGATGTAGGTGCCTTCAAGGTGGGCGACAAAGAGGTTGGCGAAGGCAGGCGCCACATTAGACCCCATTGCCGTTCCCTTGCATTGTAAAAAAATTTGGTTATCAAACATGAAGACATTACCTGTAAGAATTAACTCCAATAAAGAAAGCAAAAATTGTTGACAACTGTCAGAGTAGGTCGTTTTCTGTAGTGCTACAGCTTG
>NC_091454.1:375000-470000 GCF_027789765.1 Dendropsophus ebraccatus | reverse complement strand
AGTCGCGCTCTTACTGCCACCAATTTCCTCAGTGTCCGAAGCGACGGACGGTGAACGAGGGATTGTTCCAAAGTCGCGATATCTTGTTTAGTGTTACTAAGGGCCATCTGGGAATCTTTTTTTTTTTTTTTTCTACGAGAACTCAATGCAATACATTGTCCTCTGATTACCGCTTTATGAACCTCCCATAAAATAGCTTCAGACCCGACCGACCCCCCATTCTCAAGAAAGTAGGAAAGTATGCTAGACTTGATCGAATCACGGGTGAGCGGAAACTTAAGTAGACTCTCATTTAGACGCCAGTGGCAATGACATACTGGGGTCAACTAACTCTTCAAATAAATGATCACAGGCCTGTAATCCAAGATGGGGTCAATAGAAGCTTTGTGTAAAAGTCTGACAGTAGGGATGTTACTAAAAACATAGTCAATCCTGGAGTGTAGACGGTGCGGGTGGGAACAGAATGGGTATTCCCTCTCTGTAGGATGATCAAGCCTCCAAAGATCATATAAGTGATGCTTACGAATGAGCTTGCGAAATTCAGTAGAAGTTTTGTTTGCTCAGGAGGGGCAGCTCGGCCAGTGACCCAGTTTCTATCGGAAAAGGGTAAATTAAAGTCCCCCCCACAACTCTGGGGGATATTTCGCCAGCTTATTGAGAACCCTACGGAGGAAGGGAATCTGTTCCCTGTTAGGGGCATATACATTGCAGAAGAGAAGGGGTTTGCCCTGCAGGGTACCTTCCACTATCACATAGCGCCCATCTGGGTCGGAGAAAGGAAGAATAGATCTGAAAGGGAAAAGAGCGGGAAAAAAGAATAGCCACGCCTGCAGTCTTAGATACCTTGGAAGCTGAAACGGCTATAGGGTAGGAGTGGCGGGCAAAGGAAAAGGTTGCGGTATTATCAAAGTGTGTTTCCTGGAGGAAAGAAACATCTGCCCTTAGGTTACAAAGTTCTCTCAAGTTTAACCACATTTGACGTTAGAATTAAGGCCCTTAACCCCTTAAGGACGGGGCCCATTTTCGTTTTTGCGTTTTCGTTTTTTCCTCCTTGTGTATATAAGGCCATACATAGCACCTAGAAACCCACATGAGCCCTTATTTTTTGCGTCACTAATTGTACTTTGCAATGACGGCTGAATTTTTGCATAAAGTACACTGCAAAACCAGAAAAAAATTCAAAGTGTGGTGAAATTGAAAAAAAAAACACATTTCTTTTATTTGGGGGAAATGTGTTTTTACGCCATTCGCCCTGGGGTAAAACTGACTTGTTATTTATGTTCCTCAAGTCGTTACGATTAAAAAGATACAATATAAGTTATACATGTTATATATCTGATGGCCTGTAAAAATTCAAACCATTGTTACCAAATATACGTTCCTTACAATCGCCCCATTCCCGGGCTTATAGCGATTTTATCCTTTGCTCCATTCCCCGGCTTATAGCGCTTTTATCCTTTGGCCTATGGGGCTGTGCCAGGTGTCATTTTTTGCGCCATGATCTTTACTTTCTATCGGTACCTTGATTGCGCATATACGAGTTTTTGATCGCTTTTTATTACATTTTTTCTGGATTTAATGCGCAATTTTGCAATTTGGGATTTTTTTGCGCTGACGCCGTTTACCGTGCGAGATCAGGAATGTGATTAATTAATAGTTTGGCCGATTACGCGCGCGTAGACAACAAACATATGCCAGTCGGCCTTAGGGGACGCGTCAGAGCGGGACGCACCAGTCCCTGTCTTAGAGGTTAGGGTTTGGCCCCCTTGCTTAGCTGCGCTGACGCCGTTTACCGTGCAAGATCAGGAATGTGATTAATTAATAGTTTGGCCGATTACGCACGCGTAGACACCAAACATGTTTATTTATTTATTTATTTGTTTACTTTTATTTAAAACCTGGGAAAAGGGGGGGGGTGATTCTGACTTTTATTAGGGGAGGGGGCTTTTTACTAATAACAACACTTTTTTTTTTTTTTTTTTACACATATACTAGAAGCCCCCCTGGGGTTAGGGTTATTCCCCCTGGGGTTAGGGTTATTCCTCCTGGGGTTAGGGTTATTCCCCCTGGGGTTAGGGTTATTCCCCCTGGGGGACTTCTAGTATATACACTTTGATCTCTCATTGAGATCTTTGCTGTATAGATATACAGCAAAGATCAATGAGATCGGCACTCGTTTGCTTTCGGCTGCTGCAGCCGAATACAAACGAGTGCCGAGGCGGGGATGGCGCCATCTTGGATGAGTCCCCGGCCGGCATCAGACAGGGAGATCGCTCCTCCGGGACAACGTCCCGGAGGAGCGATCTCCCCCACTAGACCCCAGGGAAAGGTTGCCTCTGGTAATCAGAGGCAGCTGTCAACTTTGACAGCTGCCTCCGATTAGCTAATTAGCGGGCACGGAGATCAGACCGGCGGCGGTCCCGGGTTACACGTGACACCAGGGACCGCGGTGCTTCAAAGCGGGTCGCCGCGCGGCCCTGCTTTGGAGTGCTATTGAGGACATATGACAGACGGGTACATCATATGTCCTTAGGAGGTTAAAGGAGAAGTCTGGCAAAAATTTTTATTAAAGTATTGTATTGTCCCCCAAAAGTTATGCAAATCCCCAATATACACATATTACGGGAAATGCTTATAAAGTGCTTTTTTCCCTACACTTACTACTGCATCAAGGCTTCACTTCCTGGATAACATGGTGATGTCACTTCCTGGATAACATGGTGATGTCACTTCCTGGATAACATGGTGATGTCGCTTCCTGGATAAAATGGTGATGTCACTTCTTGGATAACATGGTGATGTCACGACCCGACTCCCAGAGCTGTGCGGGCTGTGGCTGCTGGAGAGGATGATGGCAGAGGGGACACTGAGGGACACAGGGCACTGAAGGGACACTGAGCATCCCCCTGCTATCATCCTCTCCAGCAGCCACAGCCCGCACAGCTCTGGGAGTCGGGTCGTGACATCACCATTTTATCCAGGAAGTGAAGCCTTGATGCAGTAGTAAGTGCAGGGAAAAAAACACTTTATAATCATTTCCTGTAATAATTGTATATTGGGGATCTGTATAACTTTTGGGGGGCAATACAATACTTTAATAAAAAAATTTGCCGGACTTCTCCTTTAGCATTCAAAGAGACTATGTTAGCCATTAGGACTGTTTAGGAGGTATGAACAAGCAAAAATATAGCTCACCCGAAGGAGACAGCCCATGGACAGAAGTGGGCTCCACGCCTCTATGGAGTCGGCAGTGGCATCCACTGGAATTACCGTAGGAAAAATAGGGGGGAAAGAAAACTAAGTGGAAGTAGGGGGGCACACACAGGCAACACAAAGACACCAAAAATAAACTAGAGACTCTAAAAGGTCAAGAGCACATGTCTCAGAACCCTGACAAATAAAGTCAGATGAGAGGGGTAAACTATTCTGTGTATCCAACAGCCCGGAGGCTGAACTACAGTGACCCCTAGGGGGGAGAGTATGAATCACCAACAGAAGTGGATAAAAGGAAAGAACAGTAACACATCAAGAGCTAAACCACGCAACTATGACAATGTACAATATCAAAATAATTGGCCAGGTAAAAATGGTGCAAGCAGCCAATTGTTGCAAAGAAGCATAGGGGGGGACTGCTTTACTCAGGAGAGAGAGGTGGGCCCAACACAGGAGGGGGGCTAGACTCGGCAGATCTCAAACATCATCTTTTCTGTTGTGCGGTCTGCCACACAGGTGGCGAAGAGGATGGAGGAGGAGCTATAACCCATTCTGCAATCTTGGGAACCGGTATGTCGAGGATATCGCACAATTTGGAGAGGTCCGCCAAATTATGTAGAAGAGTAGAGTGGCCATTTCTCCTGGCCGTGAGGGCAAAGGGAAAGTTCCATCTTTAGGAGGCGTCATAATCTCTCAGCGTTGTCAGGAGAGGACGCAGGAAGCGCCGTTTCTGCAGGGTAATCCAGGATAAGTCAGGGGATATTTAAAGGGATGCACCATCAAAATCCAGATCACCAAAGGAGCGGGCTTTAGCCATAACGGCTTCTTTTACTGTAGGATCATGTAGACAGCAAATAACGTCTCTTGGAGCACCAGTGGTAGGTTTAGGCCCTATGTGCCCTATCAAATGTAATCTTGTTGGTAGATGGTTCTCCCAGGATAGAAAGAGTCCCTCTAGAGTGCTGATCAGGTCATTGTCACGAGTCACCTCAGGAAGGCCCCGTATTCTGGTATTATTGCGTTTCCCTCTATTATACAGATCCTCAACATGACGCTGCATATCATCAAGGGCAAGTGACTGAGTACAAACTGTGGATCTCAGCTTGTCAATATATTCCCTGGTAGAGTGGTGGTCATCCTCCACACGCTGAGTAATATGATGCAAATCTCTCCCCTCTGAAAGTCTCCTTCACCTCATCAATCAGAGACTTAAAATCACGTTTGGTAGGGAGTTGAGATAATAGGTCTTGAACCCCTTGTTGAGAAAAGGCGCCCATGACTGAGGCTTCAGAATCCGAGTCGGCCTTAGGGGACGCGTCAGAGCGGGACGCACCAGTCCCTGTCTTAGAGGTTAGGGTTTGGCCCCCTTGCTTAGCTTTGTCCCCACGCTGTGCTTACTGTGTAGATGCCATCATATATTGTGAAATACGCTGCTGCCCCTTTAAGGGAATGGAGTCTCTGGGCTGCAGGTTCTGTTGGAGACTAGGAAGCAGGGCTGATTTATCCCTGTGGCTCTCGGGTGATGTGGAGAGATGTTTGTGAGGGAGAGGGAGTCCCTGCTGCACGCACCTCCTCACTACTGGAGTCTCAAGATGGCCGCGCGCACCCCCTCTCACCTCCCTGGAAGAGCTGGTCTTCCCCCCTTTCCTCTGATGACCGCTGCAGTGTATCGGGGCAGTGATGGCTCCGGGGACCAGGCTGGGGTCGCACCGGATTGCAGGGAAGCTCAGACGCCACCCGCCGCGTATCCGGCAGGCGGGATCCAGACGCGGTACCACGTGTACGATACGGGGTGAGGGAATTCGGGCGGAGACCAGGACCTGTGGGACTGGGGGTATTCCGGGGGTCCTCCTGGATTGCTGTGGTATGTCCGGGTGTAAGGCCGCTTATGTAGCTGCGTGGTGAGGAGCTCTGCCTCTAGGCTGCTGCTTCCATTGGCGGTTCACCATGCCCCCCCCTCCCCCGGTCGCCCTGATTCTTACTTCGGGTATCGATCAGCAGATTGCAGTCTTTGTGAATCTCAGGCTCTGGTGGTAACCTTATCTAACCTTCCCTTGTGGCCTGTTACCCCTCTCCATCTCCTCTGTGAATGGGCAAGTTCTCTCCTGCGTCATCCGACCCGTCACACAGTCTCTTAGCATGCAGGGGTCTTCAATCAGGAGAACATTGCTTTTCTCCCCAGCTCCATTACCACCAGAATTCCGGGCCTCTCTTGGTTGCAGAAACATGAACAAACTCTTTTTGATCAGATACTTTTTTAATCCATCACAGTGCAGTATATAATAGCGACTTATCAGGTGTACAGCACATCAGTACTGCCATAGTACATACAATATTGCAATGAGTCCTCCTTTTTCCTCCCAACACGTTTCTGATGTGTCATGAACAATACCTGCACTCAGCTCCCGCACTGCCAGGGTGTGTGGCTGCTCCTCTGACAACCTTGGGGCTTCCTTGTGATGTAGCCGCGGCAAGGGCTTCACAACTCCCGGCTGATCGGCAAAGGTGTCAGGCATTGTATTATAATTATACTGACGGCACCAGTCAGCTGTCAGTGTAAGGGCCAGACCTGGAGCCTCAGCCCCAATCACGTCTGGCTCCATAAGTATCTTCCCCTGTGTCCCATTACTTGCCTGCTATAGAGCCCAGTTATCTCCAGTATCCTGACCTAGCGTTATATCCTGCATTTCAGTTCATCTGCTATTTCTGACTTTTGGCTTTCTGGACTCTGACTACTCTCTCCGATCTTGTTTTTGTACTGCGCCGACCTCCTGACTTGCATTTATTGTGTTGTGTTTGTCTTGTTTTGTTACGTGTTTACACTATATAGGATAGGGACTGCTGACCAGTTGTCCGCTGCCGTTTAGAGCTGTTGGGGCAAGTAGGCAGGGACAGTGGGGCGGGTGCCAGTGTTAGGGCTGCACCTGTCCTTTGTCTTGCTGGTCCCATATAACCTGACACCTGCCTTGCCGAACACTCCAGTTCCTCTCCTCACAATTATAAAGTAACTACAATGTATAAGGGGATGTGAAAACGCTGTCATTGTGTGTATTACCAGTTCTGGTAGGTATGCCGGCAGCACTCCTCCTCCCTACACACCCATCCCCTTCTTGACACCATGTACAGTACCGATATATGTTAATACCTCCTCTACCTAGCGAGAGCAGTAAGGAATTGCTGAGAAGGATTTCTACAGGTCTGCAGAAGGGCTGAGCTCGGTACAGCAGGGGCGTCCACCCACCGCCCCCATATCTGCTCCTATTTGCCAAGATACACTCCCCTCTCCAGCCTGATAACTGTATTCATCCTATTCTGAAATTCACCCACTTAGCACCCACTTGTGCTAAGAAATGGCTACCTAACTCTTTCCAGGGGGAGAATTCTTCCAGCCGGAAGGGCTCTGGTAATTTCCGGATACTCCGCAGTGGAGTGTAGTCAGTAAGGCCAGTTATTTCCAGGAGTGACTTAGCTTTGTCCCATCCCCTAGACAGGAGACTACGTGTAGGTACCGTGCGTCCCTGCCCTCCACTACAAGCTATATCTATGGCCGCAAGAGGCAGGGTATGCCCAGTCAGCAGCAATAGGAATAAAAATGTCAGCTCACCCTTCCTTGGCCGTAATAATTGCAGGTGTGTGTGGACCCCTTTAGTGTGAAGCTCGTGATGGCAGTATTGTGGGCCGCAACCCGAAGATTCCAATCACATGAATAGGTTCCATCCACGGCGCGGTTAAAACGTAGAAAATTTATTTAAACATCACAAAAAACAAAACAAATAAATAAAAAACACGCCGACGCGTTGCTGGGTCCAAACCCCTTAATCATGGCCAATCAAGCCAATCAAGCCAATCAAGCCAATCAAGCCAATCAATCCAATCAAGCCAATCAAGCCAATCAAGCCATGATTAAGGGGTTTGGACCCAGCAACGCGTCGGCGTGTTTTTTATTTATTTGTTTTGTTTTTTGTGATGTTTAAATAAATTTTCTACGTTTTAACCGCGCTGTGGATGGAACCTATTCATGTGATTTATACCCAGTCAGCCCCAAAGTCATTTGCCCCACCACACCCCTCCAATTGGCCCCATCCCCTCATGTGTTGCAGCAATGAAACAGAGGGAAGGGTCCGGGATACCTAACCCCCCATTATCCTTACTTCTTTGGAGAATATCAAACCGAATTGTAGCAGGCTTCTTTTCCCAGTTCCCTAAACAGTCTATTCATCTTTTTAGAATATTTGGCGGCACGCCACCGCGGTGTATTATGAAGGATGTAGCGCAATTGAGGCATGACTTCCTACTGTAGACAAGGGCAACTTAGGGCTCATTCACATGATCTGTGCCGCAATCCGGAGCAGATTTCCCCGTGCTGACCGGCTAGACTCGCTCACCGGAGCCAGTGGCCAGGGCTATGCTCCCGGCAGAAGAAAGCAGCATACTCCAGGCCACTTCTGGTGAACATGTATGCGGGTCAGCAGGGGAAGAGGTGAGTAGTCGATGCGATGACAGGAGAGAAGATCATGCTGCCGGGCGGCGGGGGGTGATCCATCATCTGCACTTGGACACATCCTAGTTTTTCGCGGTGTGATTGCGGCACAGCAAGGTGGGATCCGTGCACGGATCATGTGAATGTCCACATGACAGGACGTGTGAATGCAGCCTTACACCACGCATCAACCTCTTAACTGCAATGGTGACACGCTGGGGACAGCAATGCCATTGTTCCTATCTTCTGCGATCACTTTGACTGGTTGGGTCCTCCACTCTCCAGTCATGGGTCTCTGCCTGCACATTACCGTCACATTGTGGATGTTTTTTGTAAAAAACAGGCTCCACCTCAGCAGCTGTATGACCACCCCATCGACTTGATGCCCAGACCAGACCAGAGCCACCAGCTCCTCAGCACAGACGAACCCAACAGCCACCAGCTCCTCAGCACAGATGACCCAACAGCCACCAGCTCCTCAGCACAGATGACCCCACAGCCACCAGCTCCTCAGCACAGATGACCCAACAGCCACCAGCTCCTCAGCACAGATGACCCCACAGCCACCAGCTCCTCAGCACAGATGACCCAACAGCCACCAGCTCCTCAGCACAGATGACCCAACAGCCACCAGCATCTCAGCACAGATGACCCAACAGCCACCAGCTCCTCAGCACAGATGACCCAACAGCCACCAGCTCCTCAGCACAGATGACCCCACAGCAACCAGCTCCTCAGCAAGAATGACCCCACAGCCACCAGCTCCTCAGCACAGATGACCCAACAGCCACCAGCTCCTCAGCACAGATGACCCAACAGCCACCAGCTCCTCAGCACGAATAACCCAACAGCCACCAGCTCCTCAGCACAGATGACCCAACAGCCACCAGCTCCTCAGCAGAGATCACCCAACAGCCACCAGCTCCTCAGCACAGATGACCCCACAGCCACCAGCTCCTCAGCACAGATGACCCCACAGCCACCAGCTCCTCAGCACAGATGACCCCACAGCCACCAGCACCTCAGCACAGATGACCCAACAGCCACCAGCTCCTCAGCACAGATGACCCCACAGCCACCAGCTCCTCAGCACAGATGACCCAACAGCCACCAGCTCCTCAGCACAGATGACCCAACAGCCACCAGCTCCTCAGCACAGATGACCCAACAGCCACCAGCTCCTCAGCACGAATAACCCAACAGCCACCAGCTCCTCAGCACAGATGACCCAACAGCCACCAGCTCCTCAGCAGAGATGACCCAACAGCCACCAGCTCCTCAGCACAGATGACCCCACAGCCACCAGCTCCTCAGCACAGATGACCCAACAGCCACCAGCTCCTCAGCACAGATGACCCCACAGCCACCAGCTCCTCAGCACAGCTGACCCAACAGCCACCAGCTCCTCAGCAAGAATAACCCCACAGCCACCAGCTCCTCAGCACAGATGACCCCACAGCCACCAGCACCTCAGCACAGATGACCCAACAGCCACCAGCTCCTCAGCACAGATGACCCCACAGCCACCAGCTCCTAAGCACAGATGACCCAATATCCACCAGCTCCTCAGCACAGATGACCCAACAGCCACCAGCTCCTCAGCACAGATGACCCAACAGCCACCAGCATCTCAGCACAGATGACCCAACAGCCACCAGCTCCTCAGCACAGATGACCCCACAGCCACCAGCTCCTCAGCAAGAATGACCCCACAGCCACCAGCTCCTCAGCACAGATGACCCAACAGCCACCAGCTCCTCAGCACAGATGACCCAACAGCCACCAGCTCCTCAGCAGAGATGACCCAACAGCCACCAGCTCCTCAGCACAGATGACCCCACAGCCACCAGCTCCTCAGCACAGATGACCCAACAGCCACCAGCTCCTCAGCAGAGATGACCCAACAGCCACCAGCTCCTCAGCACGAATAACCCAACAGCCACCAGCTCCTCAGCACAGATGACCCAACAGCCACCAGCTCCTCAGCAGAGATGACCCAACAGCCACCAGCTCCTCAGCACAGATGACCCCACAGCCGCCAGCTCCTCAGCAAGAATATCCCCACAGCCACCAGCTCCTCAGCACAGATGACCCCACAGCCACCAGCACCTCAGCACAGATGACCCAACAGCCACCAGCTCCTCAGCACAGATGACCCCACAGCCACCAGCTCCTCAGCACAGATGACCCCACAGCCACCAGCACCTCAGCACAGATGACCCAACAGCCACCAGCTCCTCAGCACAGATGACCCCACAGCCACCAGCTCCTCAGCACAGATGACCCAACAGCCACCAGCTCCTCAGCACAGATGACCCAACAGCCACCAGCTCCTCAGCACAGATGACCCAACAGCCACCAGCTCCTCAGCACGAATAACCCAACAGCCACCAGCTCCTCAGCACAGATGACCCAACAGCCACCAGCTCCTCAGCAGAGATGACCCAACAGCCACTAGCTCCTCAGCACAGATGACCCCACAGCCACCAGCTCCTCAGCACAGATGACCCCACAGCCACCAGCTCCTCAGCACAGATGACCCAACAGCCACCAGCTCCTCAGCACAGATGACCCCACAGCCACCAGCTCCTCAGCACAGCTGACCCAACAGCCACCAGCTCCTCAGCAAGAATAACCCCACAGCCACCAGCTCCTCAGCACAGATGACCCAACAGCCACCAGCTCCTCAGCACAGATGACCCAACAGCCACCAGCTCCTCAGCACAGATGACCCAACAGCCACCAGCTCCTCAGCACGAATAACCCAACAGCCACCAGCTCCTCAGCACAGATGACCCAACAGCCACCAGCTCCTCGGCAGAGATGACCCAACAGCCACCAGCTCCTCAGCACAGATGACCCCACAGCCACCAGCTCCTCAGCACAGATGACCCAACAGCCACCAGCTCCTCAGCACAGATGACCCCACAGCCACCAGCTCCTCAGCACAGCTGACCCAACAGCCACCAGCTCCTCAGCAAGAATAACCCCACAGCCACCAGCTCCTCAGCACAGATGACCCCACAGCCACCAGCACCTCAGCACAGATGACCCCACAGCCACCAGCACCTCAGCACAGATGACCCCACAGCCACCAGCTCCTAAGCACAGATGACCCAATAGCCACCAGCTCCTCAGCACAGATGACCCAACAGCCACCAGCTCCTCAGCACAGATGACCCAACAGCCACCAGCATCTCAGCACAGATGACCCAACAGCCACCAGCTCCTCAGCACAGATGACCCCACAGCCACCAGCTCCTCAGCAAGAATGACCCCACAGCCACCAGCTCCTCAGCACAGATGACCCAACAGCCACCAGCTCCTCAGCACAGATGACCCAACAGCCACCAGCTCCTCAGCACAGATGACCCAACAGCCACCAGCTCCTCAGCACGAATAACCCAACAGCCACCAGCTCCTCAGCACAGATGACCCAACAGCCACCAGCTCCTCAGCAGAGATGAACCAACAGCCACCAGCTCCTCAGCACAGATGACCCCACAGCCACCAGCTCCTCAGCAAGAATAACCCCACAGCCACCAGCTCCTCAGCACAGATGACCCCACAGCCACCAGCACCTCAGCACAGATGACCCAACAGCCACCAGCTCCTCAGCACAGATGACCCCACAGCCACCAGCTCCTCAGCACAGATGACCCCACAGCCACCAGCTCCTCAGCACAGATGACCCAACAGCCACCAGCTCCTCAGCACAGATGACCCCACAGCCACCAGCTCCTCAGCACAGATGACCCAACAGCCACCAGCTCCTCAGCACAGATGACCCAACAGCCACCAGCTCCTCAGCACAGATGACCCAACAGCCACCAGCTCCTCAGCACGAATAACCCAACAGCCACCAGCTCCTCAGCACAGATGACCCAACAGCCACCAGCTCCTCAGCAGAGATGACCCAACAGCCACTAGCTCCTCAGCACAGATGACCCCACAGCCACCAGCTCCTCAGCACAGATGACCCCACAGCCACCAGCTCCTCAGCACAGATGACCCAACAGCCACCAGCTCCTCAGCACAGATGACCCCACAGCCACCAGCTCCTCAGCACAGCTGACCCAACAGCCACCAGCTCCTCAGCAAGAATAACCCCACAGCCACCAGCTCCTCAGCACAGATGACCCCACAGCCACCAGCACCTCAGCACAGATGACCCAACAGCCACCAGCTCCTCAGCACAGATGACCCCACAGCCACCAGCTCCTCAGCACAGATGACCCAACATCCACCAGCTCCTCAGCACAGATGACCCCACAGCCACCAGCTCCTCAGCACAGATGACCCAACAGCCACCAGCATCTCAGCACAGATGACCCAACAGCCACCAGCTCCTCAGCACAGATGACCCAACAGCCACCAGCTCCTCAGCACAGATGACCCAACAGCCACCAGCTCCTCAGCACAGATGACCCAACAGCCACCAGCTCCTCAGCACAGATGACCCAACAGCCACCAGCTCCTCAGCACAGCTGACCCAACAGCCACCAGCTCCTCAGCATAGATGACCCAACAGCCACCAGCTCCTCAGCACAGATGACCCCACAGCCACCAGCTCCTCAGCACAGATGACCCAACAGCCACCAGCTCCTCAGCAAGAATAACCCCACAGCCACCAGCTCCTCAGCACAGATGACCCCACAGCCACCAGCACCTCAGCACAGATGACCCAACAGCCACCAGCTCCTCAGCACAGGTGACCCCACAGCCACCAGCTCCTCAGCACAGATGACCCAACAGCCACCAGCTCCTCAGCACAGATGACCCCACAGCCACCAGCTCCTCAGCACAGATGACCCAACAGCCACCAGCTCCTCAGCACAGATGACCCAACAGCCACCAGCTCCTCAGCACAGATGACCCAACAGCCACCAGCTCCTCAGCACAGATGACCCAACAGCCACCAGCTCCTCAGCACAGATGACCTAACAGCCACCAGCTCCTCAGCACAGATGACCCAACAGCCACCAGCTCCTCAGCACAGATGACCCAACAGCCACCAGCTCCTCAGCACAGACGATCCCACAGCCAACAGCTCCTCAGCACGAATAACCCCACAGCCACCAGCTCCTCAGCACAGATGACCCAACAGCCACCAGCTCCTCAGCACAGATGACCCAACAGCCACCAGCTCCTCAGCACGAATAACCCAACAGCCACCAGCTCCTCAGCACAGATGACCCAACAGCCACCAGCTCCTCAGCACGAATAACCCAACAGCCACCAGCTCCTCAATACGGATGATTCCTCAGCAACCAGCTCCTCAGCACGGATGATCCCACAGCCACCAGCTCCTCAATACGGATGATTCCTCAGCCAACAGTTCCTCAGCACAGACGAACCCACAGCCATCAGCTCCTCAGCACAGACGATCCCACAGCCACCAGCTCCTCAGCACAGATGACCCAACAGCCACCAGCTCCTCAGCACAGACGATCCCACAGCCACCAGCTGTATGACCACCCCATCGACTTGATGCCCAGACCTACCTCTCCTAGTTTTGCTAATTACTATTCATTCCACATTTCTCCTCTCTGGTGGCTCCTATTGTCTCAGATCAGTAACCTGTGCTTATGGCATCAGGGAGAAAAGAGTGCCTTATGCCAAGCTCCTCAGCAAGAATAACCCCACAGCCACCAGCTCCTCAGCACAGATGACCCAACAGCCACCAGCTCCTCTGCACAGATGACCCAACAGCCACCAGCTCCTCAGCACAGATGACCCAACAGCCACCAGCTCCTCAGCATGGATGATGCCACAGCCACCAGCTCCTCAGCACAGGTAATCCCACAGCATCCAGCTCCTCAGCACGGAGGATCCCTCAGCCACCAGCTCCTCAATACGGATGATTCCTCAGCCACCAGCTCCTCAGCACGGAGGATCCCTCAGCCACCAGCTCCTCAATACGGATGATTCTTCAGCCACCAGCTCCTCAATATGGATGATTCCTCAGCCACCAGCTCCTCAATATGGATGATTCCTCAGCCACCAGCTCCTCAGCACGGATGATCTCCCCACAGCCACCAGCTCCTCAGCACAGATGATCCAACAGCCACCAGCTCCTCATCACAGATGATCCAACAGCCACCAGCTCCTCAGCACGGATGATGCCCCCACAGCCACCAGCTCCTCAGCACAGACGATCCCACAGCCACCAGCTCCTCAGCACAGATGATCCCACAGCCACCAGCTCCTAAGCACACATGATCCCACAGACACCAGCTCCTCAGCACAGACGATCCCACAGCCACCAGCTCCTCAGCACGGATGATCCCACAGCCACCAGCCCCTCAGCACGGATGATCCCACAGCCACCAGCTCTTCAGCACAGACGATCCCACAGCCACCAGCTCCTCAGCACAGACGATCCCTCAGCCACCAGCTCCTCAGCACAGACATCCCACAGCCATTAGCTCCTCAGCACAGACGATCCCACAGCCACCAGCTCCTCAGCACGGACGATCCCACAGCCATCAGCTCCTCAGCACAGACGATCCCACAGCCACCAGCTCCTCAGCACGAATAACCCCACAGCCACCAGCTCCTCAGCACAGATGACCCAACAGCCGCCAGCTCCTCAGCACAGATGACCCAACAGCCACCAGCTCCTCAGCACAGATGATCCCACAGCCACCAGCTCCTAAGCACACATGATCCCACAGACACCAGCTCCTCAGCACAGACGATCCCACAGCCACCAGCTCCTCAGCACGGATGATCCCACAGCCACCAGCCCCTCAGCACGGATGATCCCACAGCCACCAGCTCTTCAGCACAGACGATCCCACAGCCACCAGCTCCTCAGCACAGACGATCCCTCAGCCACCAGCTCCTCAGCACAGACATCCCACAGCCATTAGCTCCTCAGCACAGACGATCCCACAGCCACCAGCTCCTCAGCACGGACGATCCCACAGCCATCAGCTCCTCAGCACAGACGATCCCACAGCCACCAGCTCCTCAGCACGAATAACCCCACAGCCACCAGCTCCTCAGCACAGATGACCCAACAGCCGCCAGCTCCTCAGCACAGATGACCCAACAGCCACCAGCTTTTCAGCACTGATGATCCCACAGCCACCAGCTTTTCAGCACAGATGATCCCACAGCCACCAGCTCCTTAGCACAGGTAATCCCACAGCATCCAACTCC
Source organism: Dendropsophus ebraccatus (assembly GCF_027789765.1). NCBI lineage: Eukaryota > Metazoa > Chordata > Amphibia > Anura > Hylidae > Dendropsophus > Dendropsophus ebraccatus. The sequence continues at coordinate 455,140 of NC_091454.1, read as the reverse complement.
TCAGCACGGAGGATCCCTCAGCCACCAGCTCCTCAATACGGATGATTCCTCAGCCACCAGCTCCTCAGCACGGATGATCCCACAGCCACCAGCTCCTCAATATGGATGATTCCTCAGCCACCAGCTCCTCAGCACGGATGATCCCCCCACAGCCACCAGCTCCTCAGCACAGATGATCCAACAGCCACCAGCTCCTCAGCACAGATGATCCAACAGCCACCAGCTCCTCAGCACGGATGATGCCCCCACAGCCACCAGCTCCTCAGCACAGACAATCCCACAGCCACCAGTTCCTCAGCACAGATGATCCCACAGCCACCAGCTCCTAAGCACACATGATCCCACAGGCACCAGCTCCTCAGCACAGACGATCCCACAGCCACCAGCTCCCCAGCACGGATGATCCCACAGCCACCAGCCCCTCAGCACGGATGATCCCACAGCCACCAGATCTTCAGCACAGACGATCCCACAGCCACCAGCTCCTCAGCACAGACGATCCCTCAGCCACCAGCTCCTCAGCACAGACATCCCACAGCCATCAGCTCCTCAGCACAGACGATCCCACAGCCACCAGCTCCTCAGCACAGACGATCCCACAGCCACCAGCTCCTCAGCACGAATAACCCCACAGCCACCAGCTCCTCAGCACAGATGACCCAACAGCCACAGCTCCTCAGCACAGATGACCCAACAGCCACCAGCTTTTCAGCACGGATGATCCCACAGCCACCAGCTCCTCAGCACAGATGACCCCACAGCCACCAGCTCCTTAGCACAGGTAATCCCACAGCATCCAACTCCTCAGCACAGAGGATCCCTCAGCCACCAGCTCCTCAATACGGATGATTCCTCAGCCACCAGCTCCTCAGCACGGATGATCCCAAAGCCACCAGCTCCTCAATATGGATGATTCCTCAGCCACCAGCTCCTCAGCATGGATGATCCCCCCACAGCCACCAGCTCCTCAGCACAGATGATCCAACAGCCACCAGCTCCTCAGCACAGATGATCCAACAGCTACCAGCTCCTCAGCACAGATGATCCCACAGCCACCAGCTCCTTAGCACAGGTAATCCCACAGCATCCAACTCCTCAGCACGGAGGATCCCTCAGCCACCAGCTCCTCAATACGGATGATTCCTCAGCCACCAGCTCCTCAGCACGGATGATCCCAAAGCCACCAGCTCCTCAATATGGATGATTCCTCAGCCAGCAGCTCCTCAGCATGGATGATCCCCCCACAGCCACCAGCTCCTCAGCACAGATGATCCAACAGCCACCAGCTCCTCAGCACAGATGATCCAACAGCTACCAGCTCCTCAGCACAGATAATCCCACAGCATCCAGATCCTCAGCACGGATGATCCCACAGCCACCAGCTCCTCAATATGGATGATCCCCCCACAGCCACCAGCTCCTCAGCACAGATGATCCCACAGCCACCAGCTCCTCAGGACAGATGATCCCACAGCCACCAGCTCCTCAGGACAGATGATCCCACAGCCACCAGCTCCTCAGCACGGATGATCCCACAGCCACCAGCTCCTAAGCACACATGATCCCACAGGCACCAGCTCCTCAGCACAGACGATCCCACTGCCACCAGCTCCTCAGCACGGATGATCCCACAGCCACCAGCCCCTCAGCACGGATGATCCCACAGCCACCAGCTCCTCAGCACAGACGATCCCACAGCCACCAGCTCCTCAGCACAGACGATCCCACAGCCACCGGCTCCTCTGCACAGATGATCCCTCAGCCACCAGCTCCTCACCACAGATGATCCCTCAGCCACCGGCTCCTCAGCACACATGATCCCACAGCCACCAGCTCCTCAGCACAGATGATCCCACACAGTGTCGGACTGGGCCACTGGAGGACCGGAGTATGATGATGGAGGAGCAGGAGGATGAGAGCGGTAGAAGTATGATGATGGAGGAGCAGGAGGATGAAGGAGGTAGTAGTATTATGATGGAGGAGCAGGAGGATGAGAGGGGTAGTAGTATGATGATGGAGGAGCAGGAGGATGAAGGAGGTAGTATGATGATGGAGGTGCAGGAGGATGAAGGAGGTAGTATGATGATGGAGGTGCAGGATGATGAAGGAGGTTGTATGATGATGGAGGTGCAGGAGGATGAAGGAGGTAGTATGATGATGGAGGTGCAGGAGGATGAAGGAGTAGTAGTATGATGATGGAGGAGCAGGAGGATGAAGGAGGTAGTATGATGATGGAGGTGCAGGAGGATGAAGGAGTAGTAGTATGATGATGGAGGAGCAGGAGGATGAAGGAGGTAGTAGTATGATGATGGAGGTGCAGGAGGATGAAGGAGTAGTAGTATGATGATGGAGGAGCAGGAGGATGAAGGAGTAGTAGTATGATGATGGAGGTGCAGGAGGATGGAGGAGTAGTAGTATGATGATGGAGGAGCAGGAGGATGAAGGAGGTAGTAGTATGATGATTGAGGAGCAGGAGGATGAAGGAGGTAGTAGTATGATGATGGAGGAGCAGGAGGATGAAGGAGTAGTAGTATGATGATGGAGGAGCAGGAGGATGAAGGAGGTAGTATGATTATGGAGGTGCAGGAGGATGAAGGAGGTAGTAGTATTATGATGGAGGAGCAGGAGGATGAAGGAGTAGTAGTATGATGATGGAGGTGCAGGAGGATGAAGGAGTAGTAGTATGATGATGGAGGAGCAGGAGGATGAAGGAGGTAGTATGATTATGGAGGAGCAGGAGGATGAAGGAGGTAGTATGATGATGGAGGTGCAGGAGGATGAAGGAGTAGTAGTATGATGATGGATGATTTGGTCAGTAACAGTGTGATGGTACGTTTAAAGGTACAGTATGGTGATAATATATATATTAGTGCTGTTCTGGGGTCACCTCCACACACTGAGCCCCCACATAACTATGTATTCTGATCTCCCACAAAGCTTTCAGTATACAATACACCAAAAATCCTCCAGGTACAACAGTTGCAAGCACTACAACTCTCAGCATTTACTGATAGTCAGCATCTCTCGGGATATGCTGGGAGTTGTAGTACATATGAGCTGCCACTGTAGAGACATATAGTGCTGGACCTTCAGGGCTGATGGTTGTGACAGATTACGGACACCAGAAGCTTCTGCACAACAATCAATTATTAAAGGTTTGTTCTGTCTGAAGCTACAACCCCCAACATACCCTTCATTAAAGCTTCATAAGTGTGGGGTATTCTGAGAGTTATAGTTCGACTGAAAACATGTCATTCACAAGGGAGTTGTCACAGATACAGATGAATCCAAGACAGGGCCGGGTCACTATGTCGCTTACCGATTCTTCTTTGGTGGGCCCCAAGGATCATTTCCTCTGGTGGGCCCCAGGTATCCCAGTCCGACACTGATCCCACACCCACCAGCTCCTCAGCACAGATTATCCCACTGTCTTAGACACTTGTTCAGGTCTTTCTATCCCTTCCTGCACTTAGAAACCTTAGACGTTTTTCACCCCTCCTCGTGTCTCAATGACGTTTAGAGCCTCCAGCTCTTCAGCACAGATGACCCCATTGTTGTGCTCTGAAAAAAAGCAGTTATTAAAGCTTTGCCGCCTACCTATGAGCTCGTCTCTACTTTCTACATGTTACATGTGTGCCCAGTGGAGGTGTACAAGGACTCTCTACATGTCACGTGTGCCCAGTGGAGGTGTACAAGGACTCTCTACATGTCACGTGTGCCCAGTGGAGGTGTACAAGGACTCTCTACATGTCACGTGTGCCCAGTGGAGGTGTACGAGGACTCTCTACATGTCACGTGTGCCCAGTGGAGGTGTACGAGGACTCTCTACATGTCACGTGTGCCCAGTGGAGGTGTACGAGGACTCTCTACATGTCACACACGTGTGCCCAGTGGAGGTGTACAAGGACTCTCTACATGTCACGTGTGCCCAGTGGAGGTGTACGAGGACTCTCTACATGTCACGTGTGCCCAGTGGAGGTGTACGAGGACTCTCTACATGTCACGTGTGCCCAGTGGAGGTGTACGAGGACTCTCTACATGTCACACACGTGTGCCCAGTGGAGGTGTACAAGGACTCTCTACATGTCACGTGTGCCCAGTGGAGGTGTACAAGGACTCTCTACATGTCACGTGTGCCCAGTGGAGGTGTACGAGGACTCTCTACATGTTACATGTGTGCCCAGTGGAGGTGTACGAGGACTCTCTACATGTTACACGTGTGCCCAGTGGAGGTGTACGAGGACTCTCTACATGTTACATGTGTGCCCAGTGGAGGTGTACGAGGACTCTCTACATGTTACATGTGTGCCCAGTGGAGGTGTACGAGGACTCTCTACATGTCACGTGTGCCTGTTGGTGTACGAGGACTCTCTACATGTCACATGTGCCTGTTGGAGGTGTACGAGGACTCTCTACATGTCACGTGTGCCTGTTGGTGTACGAGGACTCTCTACATGTCACGTGTGCCTGTTGGAGGTGTACGAGGACTCTCTACATGTCACGTGTGCCCAGTGGAGGTGTACGAGGACTCTCTACATGTCACGTGTGCCCGGTGGAGGTGTACGAGGACTCTCTACATGTCACACACGTGTGCCCAGTGGAGGTGTACGAGGAGTCTCTACATGTCACACACATGTTCCCAGTGGAGGTGTACGAGGACTCTCTACATGTCACACAAGTGTTCCCAGTGGAGGTGTACGAGGACTCTCTATATGTCACACACGTGTGCCCAGTGGAGGTGTACGAGGACTCTCTACATGTCACACACGTGTGCCCAGTGGAGGTGTACGAGGACTCTCTACATGTCACACACGTGTTCCCAGTGGAGGTGTACGAGGACTCTCTACATGTCACACACGTGTTCCCAGTGGAGGTGTACGAGGACTCTCTACATGTCAAACACATGTGCCCAGTGGAGGTGTACGAGGACTCTCTACATGTTACACACGTGTGCCCAGCATAGATGTACAAGGACTCTCTACATGTCATGTGTGCCCGGTGGAGGTGTACGAGGACTCTCTACATGTCACACATGTGCCCAGTGGAGGTGTACGAGGACTCTCTACATGTCACGTGTGCCCGGTGTAGGTGTACGAGGACTCTCTACATGTCACGTGTGCCTGTTGGAGGTGTACGAGGACTCTCTACATGTCACGTGTGCCCGGTGTAGGTGTACGAGGACTCTCTACATGTCACGTGTGCCTGTTGGAGGTGTACGAGGACTCTGTACATGTCACGTGTGCCCGGTGTAGGTGTACGAGGACTCTCTACATGTCACGTGTGCCTGTTGGAGGTGTACGAGGACTCTCTACATGTCACGTGTGCCCGGTGTAGGTGTACGAGGACTCTCTACATGTCACGTGTGCCCGATGTAGGTGTAAGAGGACTCTCTACATGTCACGTGTGCCCAGTGGAGGTGTACGAGGACTCTCTACATGTCACGTGTGCCCGGTGTAGGTGTACGAGGACTCTCTACATGTCACGTGTGCCCGGTGTAGGTGTACGAGGACTCTCTACATGTCACGTGTGCCCAGCGTAGGTGTACAAGGACTCTCTACATGTCACGTGTGCCCGGTGTAGGTGTACGAGGACTCTCTACATGTCACGTGTGGCCAGCGTAGGTGTACAAGGACTCTCTACATGTCACATGTGCCCAGTGGATGTGTACGAGGACTCTCTACATGTCACGTGTGCCTGTTGGAGGTGTACGAGGACTCTCTACATGTCACGTGTGCCCGGTGTAGGTGTACGAGGACTCTCTACATGTCACGTGTGCCTGTTGGAGGTGTACGAGGACTCTCTACATGTCACATGTGCCTGTTGGAGGTGTACAAGGACTCTCTACATGTCACGTGTGCCTGTTGGTGTACGAGGACTCTCTACATGTCACGTGTGCCTGTTGGAGGTGTACGAGGACTCTCTACATGTCACGTGTGCCTGTTGAAGGTGTACGAGGACTCTCTACATGTCACGTGTGCCTGTTGGAGGTGTACGAGGACTCTCTACATGTGACGTGTGCCTGTTGGAGGTGTACGAGGACTCTCTACATGTCACGTGTGCCTGTTGGTGTACGAGGACTCTCTACATGTGACGTGTGCCTGTTGAAGGTGTACGAGGACTCTCTACATGTCTTACACACGCCCGGTGGAGGTTTCTGAGGATTCTCTACATGTGACGAGTGCCCGATGGAAACCCTACACAGCCATTAGTGAGTTGGGGCAGTGCACAGTGTCGCTGTAATGTACATACGTTGGTGTAGGAGCAGAGAACAGATCCCATCTGCTCAGTGTGAACACGGCCTCCATCTGCCAGTGACTCTCGTAGTAATAGGGGGGGGGGGGGGGTCCTTCTGTTTATAGAACCTTCACATGGGAAATGTTCCATTCACGTCTGGTTACTGATGGTTTCTATGGAAACATCATAAATCTGGAAAATAGTGGAAATATTTAGCAGAAAGTAGAATAACAGGTTATGGTAGTGATGGACTCCCCCAGGAGGAAACATATCTAGGCTGCTGTAGGGTCCTACAGGACGGAGCGGTCTAGCTGCCCCTATGATACACAAGTCACCATGTCGGTCATTCCATGACTATTAGATGGATGTTTCCCCTCAGCAATGACTTGTTATACCTGGGGGATAGGAACCACAGCCTCACCATGTCACTCCTGCCCCTACGGGAGCCGCAGCCGCCCCATATCATCTCTGCCCCAGTGGGAGCCACACCATATAATTACTGCCCTGGTGGGAGCTGCGGCCACACCATGTCCTTCCTGCCCCAGTGTCAGTACTCCATCTACCACACCATCACTGGTCTCCACACTCCAGTGGATCAGTACTCCATCTACCACACCATCACTGGTCTCCACACTCCAGGGTGTCAGTACTCCATCTACCACACCATCACTGGTCTCCACACTCCAGGGTGTCAGTACTCCATCTACCACACCATCACTGGTCTCCACATTCCAGGGTGTCAGTACTCCATCTACCATACCATCACTGGTCTCCACACTCCAGGGGATCAGTACTCCATCTACCACAGCATCACTGGTCTCCACACTCCAGGGGATCAGTACTCCATCTACCACACCATCACTGGTCTCCACACTCCAGGGTGTCAGTACTCCATCTACCACACCATCACTGTTCTCCACACTCCAGGGTGTCAGTACTCCATCTACCACACCATCACTGGTCTCCACACTCCAGGGTGTCAGTACCCCATCTACCACAGCATCACTGGTCTCCACACTCCAGGGGATCAGTACTCCATCTACCACACCATCACTGGTCTCCACACTCCAGGGGATCAGTACCCCATCTACCACACCATCACTGGTCTCCACACTCCAGGGTGTCAGTACTCCATCTACCACACCATCACTGGTCTCCACACTCCAGGGTGTCAGTACTCCATCTACCACACCATCACTGGTCTCCACACTCCAGGCTGTCAGTACTCCATCTACCATACCATCACTGGTCTCCACACTCCAGGGTGTCAGTACTCCATCTACCACACCATCACTGTTCTCCACACTCCAGGGTGTCAGTACTCCATCTACCACACCATCACTGGTCTCCACACTCCAGAGTGTCAGTACCCCATCTACCACAGCATCACTGGTCTCCACACTCCAGGGTGTCAGTACTCCATCTACCACACCATCACTGGTCTCCACACTCTAGGGGATCAGTACTCCATCTACCACACCATCACTGGTCTCCACACTCTAGGGGATCAGTACCCCATCTACCATACCATCACTGGTCTCCACACTCCAGGGGATCAGTACTCCATCTACCACACCATCACTGGTCTCCACACTCCAGGGTGTCAGTACTCCATCTACCACACCATCACTGGTCTCCACACTCCAGGGTGTCAGTACCCCATCTACCACAGCATCACTGGTCTCCACACTCCAGAAGATCAGTACCCCATCTACCACACCATCACTGGTCTCCACACTCAAGGGTGTCAGTACATTATCTACCACACCATCACTGGTCTCCACACTCCAGGATGTCAGTACTCCATCTACCACACCATCTCTGGTCTCCACACTCCAGGATGTCAGTACTCCATCTACCACACCATCTCTGGTCTCCACACTCCAGGGAATCAGGACTCCATCTACCATACCATCACTGGTCTCCACACTCCAGGGGATCAGTACCCCATCTACCATACCATCACTGGTCTCCACACTCCAGGATGTCAGTACTCCATCTACCACACCATCACTGGTCTCCACACTCCAGGGGATCAGTACTCCATCTACCACAGCATCACTGGTTTCCACACTCCAGGGGATCAGTACTCCCATCTACCACACCATCACTGGTCTCCACACTCCAGGGGATCAGTACTCCATCTACCACACCATCACTGGTCTCCACACTCTAGGGTGTCAATACATTATCTACCACAGCATCACACTCTAGGGTGTCAATACATTATCTACCACACCATCACTGGTCTCCACACTCCAGGATGTCAGTACTCCATCTACCACACCATCACTGGTCTCCACACTCCAGGGGATCAGTACTCCATCTACCACAGCATCACTGGTTTCCACACTCCAGGGGATCAGTACTCCCATCTACCACACCATCACTGGTCTCCACACTCCAGGGGATCAGTACTCCATCTACAACACCATCACTGGTCTCCACACTCTAGGGTGTCAATACATTATCTACCACACCATCACTGGTCTCCACACTCCCGGATGTCAATTCTCCATCTACCACACCGTCACTGGTTTCCACACTCCAGGGGATCAGTACTCCATCTACCACACCATCACTGGTCTCCACACTCCAGGGTGTCAGTACTCCATCTACCACACCATCACTGGTCTCCACACTCTAGTGTCAATACATTATCTACCACACCATCACTGGTCTCCACACTCCAGGGTGTCAGTACCCCATCTACCACACCATCACTGGTCTCCACACTCTAGGGGATCAGTACTCCATCTACCACACCATCACTGGTCTCCACACTCCAGGGGATCAGTACTCCATCTACCACACCATCACTGGTCTCCACACTCCAGGATGTCAGTACTCCATCTACCACACCATCTCTGGTCTCCACACTCCAGGGAATCAGTACTCCATCTACCATACCATCACTGGTCTCCACACTCCAGGGGATCAGTACCCCATCTACCATACCATCACTGGTCTCCACACTCCAGGATGTCAGTACTCCATCTACCACACCATCACTGGTTTCCACACTCCAGGGGATCAGTACTCCATCTACCACACCATCACTGGTTTCCACACTCCAGGGGATCAGTACTCCCATCTACCACACCATCACTGGTCTCCACACTCCAGGGGATCAGTACTCCATCTACCACACCATCACTGGTCTCCACACTCTAGGGTGTCAATACATTATCTACCACAGCATCACACTCTAGGGTGTCAATACATTATCTACCACACCATCACTGGTCTCCACACTCCCGGATGTCAATTCTCTATCTACCACACCGTCACTGGTTTCCACACTCCAGGGGATCAGTACTCCATCTACCACACCATCACTGGTCTCCACACTCCAGGGAATCAGTACTCCATCTACCACACCATCACTGGTCTCCACACTCCAGGGGATCAGTACTCCATCTACCACACCATTACTGGTCTCCACACTCCAGGATGTCAGTACCCCATCTACCACACCATCACTGGTCTCCACACTCCAGGGTGTCAGTACCCCATCTACCACACCATCACTGGTCTCCACACTCTAGGGGATCAGTACTCCATCTACCACACCATCACTGGTCTCCACACTCCAGGGGATCAGTACTCCATCTACCACACCATCACTGGTCTCCACACTCCAGGATGTCAGTACTCCATCTACCACACCATCACTGGTCTCCACACTCCAGGGGATCAGTACTCCATCTACCACACCATCTCTGGTCTCCACACTCCAGGGGATCAGTACTCCATCTACCACACCATCACTGGTCTCCAGACTCTAGGGTGTCAATACATTATCTACCACGCAAAAGGACGCTGGTTGACCTCAGGGAGATCAACCAAAACACCGCAGAGACACCATCACGTGTCTCAACGTCAGTGTATTCTAGAACATTGCCCCCTGGGAAATCGAATATGCAAAAGAACACTGCAGAGACACCATCACATGTCTCGACGTCAGTGAACTAGCCAGACCTTCCCTCCGGGAAGGAACAACCAAGCCAAAGCGTTCTCCAGTCAAGGAAACCACCTCAGCAAGGTATCCATCCACAGACAGCTGTTTCGGGGTTTGTGCCCCTCATCAGTGTGGAGTAGGTTTCTGGCTAGTGGGAGCAATGACTAGTATGTGCATGCAAAAGGACGCTGGTTGACCTCAGGGAGATCAACCAAAACACCGCAGAGACACCATCACGTGTCTCAACGTCAGTGTATTCTAGAACATTGCCCCCGGGGAAATCGAATATGCAAAAGAACACTGCAGAGACACCATCACATGTCTCGACGTCAGTGAACTAGCCAGACCTTCCCTCCGGGAAGGAACAACCAAGCCAAAGCGTTCTCCAGTCAAGGAAACCACCTCAGCAAGGTATCCATCCACAGACAGCTGTTTCGGGGTTTTTGCCCCTCATCAGTGTGGAGTAGGTTTCTGGCTAGTGGGAGCAATGACTAGTATGTGCATGCAAAAGGACGCTGGTTGACCTCAGGGAGATCAACCAAAACACCGCAGAGACACCATCACGTGTCTCAACGTCAGTGTATTCTAGAACATTGCCCCCTGGGAAATCGAATATGCAAAAGAACACTGCAGAGACACCATCACATGTCTCGACGTCAGTGAACTAGCCAGACCTTCCCTCCGGGAAGGAACAACCAAGCCAAAGCGTTCTCCAGTCAAGGAAACCACCTCAGCAAGGTATCCATCCACAGACAGCTGTTTCGGGGTTTGTGCCCCTCATCAGTGTGGAGTAGGTTTCTGGCTAGTGGGAGCAATGACTAGTATGTGCATGCAAAAGGACGCTGGTTGACCTCAGGGAGATCAACCAAAACACCGCAGAGACACCATCACGTGTCTCAACGTCAGTGTATTCTAGAACATTGCCCCCTGGGAAATCGAATATGCAAAAGAACACTGCAGAGACACCATCACATGTCTCGACGTCAGTGAACTAGCCAGACCTTCCCTCCGGGAAGGAACAACCAAGCCAAAGCGTTCTCCAGTCAAGGAAACCACCTCAGCAAGGTATCCATCCACAGACAGCTGTTTCGGGGTTTTTGCCCCTCATCAGTGTGGAGTAGGTTTCTGCGGTGATGGTGTCTCTGCGGTGTTTTGGTTGATCTCCCTGAGGTCAACCAGCGTCCTTTTGCATGCACATACTAGTCATTGCTCCCACTAGCCAGAAACCTACTCCACACTGATGAGGGGCAAAAACCCCGAAACAGCTGTCTGTGGATGGATACCTTGCTGAGGTGGTTTCCTTGACTGGAGAACGCTTTGGCTTGGTTGTTCCTTCCCGGAGGGAAGGTCTGGCTAGTTCACTGACGTCGAGACATGTGATGGTGTCTCTGCAGTGTTCTTTTGCATACATTATCTACCACAGCATCACACTCTAGGGTGTCAATACATTATCTACCACACCATCACTGGTCTCCACACTCCAGTGGATCAGTACTCCATCTACCACACCATCACTGGTCTCCACACTCCAGGGGATCAGTACCCCATCTACCACACCATCACTGGTCTCCACACTCCAGGGAATCAGTACTCCATCTACCACACCATCACTGGTCTCCACACTCCAGGGGATCAGTACCCCATCTACCATACCATCACTGGTCTCCACACTCCAGGGGATCAGTACCCCATCTACCACACCATCACTAGTCTCCACACTCAAGGGTGTCAGTACATTATCTACCACACCATCACTGGTCTCCACACTCCAGGATGTCAGTACTCCATCTACCACACCATCTCTGGTCTCCACACTCCAGGGGATCAGTACTCCATCTACCACACCATCACTGGTCTCCACACTCCAGGGGATCAGTACTCCATCTACCATACCATCACTGGTCTCCACACTCCAGTGGATCAGTACTCCATCTACCACACCATCACTGGTCTCCACACTCCAAGGGATCAGTACCCCATCTACCACACCATCTCTGGTCTCCACACTCCAGGGGATCAGTACTCCATCTACCACACCATCACTGGTCTCCACACTCCAGGGGATCAGTACCCCATCTACCACACCATCACTGGTCTCCACACTCCAGTGGATCAGTACTCCATCTACCACACCATCACTGGTCTCCACACTCCAGGGGATCAGTACTCCATCTACCACACCATCACTGGTCTCCACACTCCAGGGGATCAGTACTCCATCTACCACACCATCTCTGGTCTCCACACTCCAGGGGATCAGTACTCCATCTACCACACCATCACTGGTCTCCACACTCCAGGGGATCAGCACTCCATCTACCATACCATCACTGGTCTCCACACTCCAGGGGATCAGTACTCCATCTACCACACCATCACTGGTCTCCACACTCCAGGGGATCAGTACTCCATCTACCACACCATCTCTGGTCTCCACACTCCAGGGGATCAGTACTCCATCTACCACACCATCACTGGTCTCCAGACTCTAGGGTGTCAATACATTATCTACCACAGCATCACACTCTAGGGTGTCAATACATTATCTACCACACCATCACTGGTCTCCACACTCCCGGATGTCAATTCTCCATCTACCACACCGTCACTGGTTTCCACACTCCAGGGGATCAGTACTCCATCTACCACAGCATCACTGGTCTCCACACTCCAGGGTGTCAGTACCCCATCTACCACAGCATCACTGGTCTCCACACTCCAGGGTGTCAGTACTCCATCTACCACACCATCACTGGTCTCCACACTCCAGGGGATCAGTACTCCATCTACCACACCATCACTGGTCTCCACACTCCAGGGGATCAGTACCCCATCTACCATACCATCACTGGTCTCCACACTCTAGGGGATCAGTACTCCATCTACCACACCATCACTGGTCTCCACACTCCAGAAGATCAGTACACCATCTACCACACCATCACTAGTCTCCACACTCAAGGGTGTCAGTACATTATCTACCACACCATCACTGGTCTCCACACTCCAGGATGTCAGTACTCCATCTACCACACCATCACTGGTTTCCACACTCCAGGGGATCAGTACTCTATCTACCACACCATCACTGGTTTCCACACTCCAGGGGATCAGTACTCCATCTACCACACCATCACTGGTCTCCACACTCCAGGGGATCAGTACTCCATCTACCACACCATCACTGGTCTCCACACTCTAGGGTGTCAATACATTATCTACCACAGCATCACACTCTAGGGTGTCAATACATTATCTACCACACCATCACTGGTCTCCACACTCCAGGATGTCAATTCTCCATCTACCACATCGTCACTGGTTTCCACACTCCAGGGGATCAGTACTCCATCTACCACACCATCACTGGTCTCCACACTCCAGGGTGTCAGTACTCCATCTACCACACCATCACTGGTCTCCACACTCTAGTGTCAATACATTATCTACCACACCATCACTGGTCTCCACACTCCAGGGTGTCAGTACCCCATCTACCACACCATCACTGGTCTCCACACTTTAGGGGATCAGTACTCCATCTACCACACCATCACTGGTCTCCACACTCAAGGGTGTCAGTACATTATCTACCACACCATCACTGGTCTCCACACTCCAGGATGTCAGTACTCCATCTACCACACCATCACTGGTCTCCACACTCCAGGGGATCAGTACTCCATCTACCACACCATCTCTGGTCTCCACAATCCAGGGGATCAGTACTCCATCTACCACACCATCACTGGTCTCCAGACTCTAGGGTGTCAATACATTATCTACCACAGCATCACACTCTAGGGTGTCAATACATTATCTACCACACCATCACTGGTCTCCACACTCCAGTGGATCAGTACTCCATCTACCACACCATCACTGGTCTCCACACTCCAGGGGATCAGTACCCCATCTACCACACCATCACTGGTCTCCACACTCCAGGGAATCAGTACTCCATCTACCACACCATCACTGGTCTCCACACTCCAGGGGATCAGTACCCCATCTACCATACCATCACTGGTCTCCACACTCCAGGGGATCAGTACCCCATCTACCACACCATCACTGGTCTCCACACTCCAGGATGTCAGTACTCCATCTACCACACCATCACTGGTCTCCACACTCCAGGGGATCAGTACTCCATCTACCACACCATCTCTGGTCTCCACACTCCAGGGGATCAGTACTCCATCTACCACACCATCACTGGTCTCCACACTCCAGGGGATCAGTACCCCATCTACCATACCATCACTGGTCTCCACACTCCAGGGGATCAGTACCCCATCTACCACACCATCACTAGTCTCCACACTCAAGGGTGTCAGTACTCCATCTACCACACCATCACTGGTCTCCACACTCCAGGATGTCAGTACTCCATCTACCACACCATCTCTGGTCTCCACACTCCAGGGGATCAGTACTCCATCTACCACACCATCACTGGTCTCCACACTCCAGGGGATCAGTACCCCATCTACCATACCATCACTGGTCTCCACACTCCAGGGGATCAGTACCCCATCTACCACACCATCACTAGTCTCCACACTCAAGGGTGTCAGTACTCCATCTACCACACCATCACTGGTCTCACACTCCAGGATGTCAGTACTCCATCTACCACACCATCTCTGGTCTCCACACTCCAGGGGATCAGTACTCCATCTACCACACCATCACTGGTCTCCACACTCTAGGGTGTCAATACATTATCTACCACAGCATCACACTCTAGGGTGTCAATATATTATCTACCACACCATCACTGGTCTCCACACTCCCGGATGTCAATTCTCCATCTACCACACCATCACTGGTCTCCACACTCCAGGGGATCAGTACTCCATCTACCACACCATCACTGGTCTCCACACTCCAGGGTGTCAGTACTCCATCTACCACACCATCACTGATCTCCACACTCCAGGGTGTCAGTACCCCATCTACCACACCATCACTGATCTCCACACTCCAGGGTGTCAGTACTCCATAATACCATACCATCACTGGTCTCCACACTCCAGGGGATCAGTACTCAATCTACCACACCATCACTGGTCTCCACACTCCAGGGGATCAGTACTCCATCTACCACACCATCACTACTCTCCACACTCCAGGGTGTCAGTACTCCATCTACCACACCATCACTGGTCTCCACACTCCAGGGTGTCAGTACTCCATCTACCAAACCATTACTGATCTCCACACTCCAGAGTGTCAGTACTCCATAATACCATACCATCACTGGTCTCCACATTCCAGGGTGTCAATACATTATCTACCACAGCATCACTGGTCTCCACACTCCAGGGGATCAGTACTCCATCTACCACACCATCACTGGTCTCCACACTCCAGGGGATCAGTACTCCATCTACCACACCATCACTGGTCTCCACATTCCAGGGTGTCGGTACTCCATCTGCCACACCATTACTGGTCTTCATACTCCAGGGTATCAGTACTACATCTAACACACCATGACTGGTCCTCACATTCTAGGATGTCAGTACTACATCTACCACACCATCACTGGTCTCCACACTCCAGGGGATCAGTACCCCATCTACCACACCATCACTAGTCTCCACACTCAAGGGTGTCAGTACATTATCTACCACACCATCACTGGTCTCCACACTCCAGGATGTCAGTACTCCATCTACCACACCATCTCTGGTCTCCACACTCCAGGGGATCAGTACTCCATCTACCACACCATCACTGGTCTCCACACTCTAGGGTGTCAATACATTATCTACCACAGCATCACACTCTAGGGTGTCAATACATTATCTACCACACCATCACTGGTCTCCACACTCCCGGATGTCAATTCTCCATCTACCACACCATCACTGGTCTCCACACTCCAGGGGATCAGTACTCCATCTACCACACCATCACTGGTCTCCACACTCCAGGGTGTCAGTACTCCATCTTCCACACCATCACTGATCTCCACACTCCAGGGTGTCAGTACCCCATCTACCAAACCATCACTGATCTCCACACTCCAGGGTGTCAGTACTCCATAATACCATACCATCACTGGTCTCCACACTCCAGGGTGTCAGTACCCCATCTACCAAACCATCACTGATCTCCACACTCCAGGGTGTCAGTACTCCATCTTCCACACCATCACTGATCTCCACACTCCAGGGTGTCAGTACCCCATCTACCAAACCATCACTGATCTCCACACTCCAGGGTGTCAGTACTCCATAATACCATACCATCACTGGTCTCCACACTCCAGGGTGTCAGTACCCCATCTACCAAACCATCACTGATCTCCACACTCCAGGGTGTCAGTACCCCATCTACCACACCATCACTGGTCTCCACACTCCAGGGGATCAGTACTCCATCTACCACACCATCACTGGTCTCCACACTCCAGGGGATCAGTACTCAATCTACCACACCATCACTGGTCTCCACACTCCAGGGGATCAGTACTCCATCTACCACACCATCACTACTCTCCACACTCCAGGGTGTCAGTACTCCATCTACCACACCATCACTGGTCTCCACACTCCAGGGTGTCAGTACTCCATCTACCACACCATCACTACTCTCCACACTCCAGGGTGTCAGTACTCCATCTACCACACCATCACTGGTCTCCACACTCCAGGATGTCAGTACTCCATCTACCAAACCATTACTGATCTCCACACTCCAGAGTGTCAGTACTCCATAATACCATACCATCACTGGTCTCCACATTCCAGGGTGTCAGTACTCCATAATACCACACCATCACTGGTCTCCACATTCCAGGGTGTCAATACATTATCTACCACAGCATCACTGGTCTTCATACTCCAGGGTATCAGTACTACATCTAACACACCATGACTGGTCCTCACATTCTAGGATGTCAGTACTACATCTACCACACCATCACTATTCTTCACACTCCAGGCTGTCAGTACTCCATCTACCATACCATCACTGGTCTTCACAAACCAGGGTGTCAGTACTCCATCTACCATACCATCACTGGTCTTCACAAACCAGGGTGTCAGTACTCCATCTACCATACCATCACTGGTCTTCACACTCCAGGATGTCAGTACTCCATCTATCACACCATCACTGATCCTCACACTCCCAGGTGTCCTAGCTATTTCTACCACACTATCACTATTTTCCACACTCCAGGGTGTCAGTACTCCATCTACCCCACCATCACTATTCTCCACACTCCAGGGTGTCAGTACTCCATCTACCCCACCATCACTGGTCTCCACACTCCAGGTTGTCAGTACTATCTCTAGCACTCCATCACTAGCCTCCCCACTTGAGGGTGTCAGTACTTTATATACCACACCATTACTAGTCTCCACACTCTATGGTGTCAGTACTCCATCTATCACACCATCACTGGTCTCCACACTCCAGGGTGTCAGTACTCCATTTACCACACCATGACTGGTCCTCACACTCCCAGGTGTCCTAACTATTTCTACCACACCATCACTATTCTCCACACTCCAGGGTATCAGTACTCCATCTACCCCACCATTACTGGTCTCCACACTCCAGGTTGTCAGTACTATCTCTAGCACTCCATCACTAGCCTCCCCACTTGAGGGTGTCAGTACTTTATATACCATACCATTACTGGTCTCCACACTCCAGGGTGTCAGTACTCCATCTATCACACCATCACTGGTCTCCACACTCCAGGGTGTCAGTACTTCGTCTACCATACCATCACTGGTCTCCACACTCCAGGGGGTCAGTACTCCATCTACCATACCATCACTAGTCTCCACACTCCAGAGTGTCAGTACTCCATAATACCATACCATCACTGGTCTCCACACTCTAGGGGATCAGTACTCCATCTACCACACCATCACTGGTCTCCACACTCCAGGGTGTCAGTACCCCATCTACCACACCATCACTGGTCTCCACACTCTAGGGTGTCAGTACTCCATCTACCAAACCATCACTGATCTCCACACTCCAGGGTGTCAGTACTCCATAATACCATCACTAATCTCCACACTCAAGGGTGTCAGTACTCCATCTACCATACCATCACTGGTCTCCACACTCCAGGGTGTCAGTACTTTGTCTACCATACCATCACTGGTCTCCACACTCCAGGGTGTCAGTACTACATCTACCACACCATCACTGGTCTCCACACTCCAGGGGATCAGTACTCCATCTACCATACCATCACTGGTCTCCACACTCCAGTGGATCAGTACTCCATCTACCACACCATCACTGGTCTCCACACTCCAAGGGATCAGTACCCCATCTACCACACCATCTCTGGTCTCCACACTCCAGGGGATCAGTACTCCATCTACCACACCATCACTGGTCTCCACACTCCAGGGGATCAGTACCCCATCTACCACACCATCACTGGTCTCCACACTCCAGTGGATCAGTACTCCATCTACCACACCATCACTGGTCTCCACACTCCAGGGGATCAGTACTCCATCTACCACACCATCACTGGTCTCCACACTCCAGGATGTCAGTACTCCATCTACCACACCATCACTGGTCTCCACACTCCAGTGGATCAGTACTCCATCTACCACACCATCACTGGTCTCCACACTCCAGGGGATCAGTACCCCATCTACCACACCATCACTGGTCTCCACACTCCAGGGAATCAGTACTCCATCTACCACACCATCACTGGTCTCCACACTCCAGGGGATCAGTACCCCATCTACCATACCATCACTGGTCTCCACACTCTAGGGTGTCAGTACTCCATCTACCAAACCATCACTGATCTCCACACTCCAGGGTGTCAGTACTCCATAATACCATCACTAATCTCCACACTCAAGGGTGTCAGTACTCCATCTACCATACCATCACTGGTCTCCACACTCCAGGGTGTCAGTACTTTGTCTACCATACCATCACTGGTCTCCACACTCCAGGGTGTCAGTACTACATCTACCAAACCATCACTGGTCTCCACACTCAAGGGTGTCAGTACTTCCTTTACCATACAGGCACTAGAACCTGGACTTTAAATGTGGTAATCATGGAGTGTGATGGTTGTGATAGGAGAGAGTGATGTTGTGGGTTTCAGATAGTGTTGATAGTGACCTCATGGTCTAACGGTGATCAGGAAGTGTCTTGAAGGTTATGAGATAGTGTGATGGTTGTGATCGGAGAGTCTAATGATGCTGATCTGGTAGTGTAATGGTGGTCATCAGATAAAAGGGACCTTACTGTAAAGTTTTCCTGAACGCAAATTAGCTCTGGTTTTCCCAGTGGGTTTTTTTTAGGAACAGGAACCATCCCCGTTTTTGTAGTGTTTTGTAAGTGTCAAGGCAGTGGTGGTGATTTGGCAGAGGTGGTTACCTGGCAGCAGTGGTGATCTGGGAGAGTTGGTTACCTGGCAGCGGTGGTGATCTAGCAGCGGTGGTGATATGGGAGGGTAGTGATCTAAGAGAGGTGGTGATCTGGGAGCGGTGGTGATCTGGAGCGGTGGTGATCTGGGAGCGGTGGTGAACTGGGAGAGGTGGTTATCTGGGAGAGGTGGTGATCTGAGAGCGGTGGTGATCTGGGAGCACTGGTGAACTGGGAGCACTGGTGATCTGGGAGAGGTGGTGATCTGGAAGCAGTGGTGATCTGGAAGCAGTGGTGATCTGGAAGTGGTGGTGATCTGGGAGCGGTGGTGATCTGGGAGCACTGGTGAACTGGGAGAGGTGGTGATCTGGGAGAGGTGGTGATCTGGAAGCAGTGGTGATCTGGAAGCAGTGGTGATCTGGAAGTGGTGGTGATCTGGGAGCGGTGGTGAACTGGGAGAGGTGGTGATCTGGGAGAGGTGGTGATCTGGGAGCGGTGGTGATCTGGAAGCAGTGGTGATCTGGGAGCGGTGGTAATCTGGAAGCAGTGGTGATCTGGGAGAGGTGGTGATCTGGGAGCGGTGCTGATCTGGGAAAGGTGGTGATCTGGGAGCGGTGGTGATCTGGAAGTGGTGGTGATCTGGGAGCGGTGGTGATCTGGAAGCAGTGGTGATCTGGGAGAGGTGGTGATCTGGGAGCGGTGGTGATCTGGGAGAGGTGGTGATCTGGGAGAGGTGGTGATCTGGAAGCAGTGGTGATCTGGGAGCGGTGGTGATCTGGGAGCGGTGGTGATCTGGAAGCGGTGGTGATCTGGGAGCACTGGTCAACTGGGAGAGATGGTGATCTGGAAGCAGTGGTGATCTGGGAGCGGTGGTGATCTGGGAGCGGTGGTGATCTGGAAGCGGTGGTGATCTGGGAGCACTGGTCAACTGGGAGAGATGGTGATCTGGAAGCAGTGGTGATCTGGGAGCGGTGGTGATCTGGGAGCACTGGTGAACTGGGAGAGGTGGTGATCTGGAAGCAGTGGTGATCTGGGAGAGGTGGTGATCTGGGAGCGGTGGTGATCTGGAAGCAGTAGTGATCTGGAAGCAGTGGTGATCTGGGAGAGGTGGTTATCTGGGAGCGATAGTGATCTGGAAGCACTGGTGAACTGGGAGAGGTGGTGATCTGGGAGCGATGGTGATCTGGAAGCAGTGGTGATCTGGGAGAGGTGGTGATCTGGGAGAGGTGGTGATCTGGAAGCAGTGGTGATCTGGGAGAGGTGGTGATCTGGGAGCGGTGGTGATCTGGAAGCAGTAGTGATCTGGAAGCAGTGGTGATCTGGGAGAGGTGGTTATCTGGGAGCGATAGTGATCTGGAAGCACTGGTGAACTGGGAGAGGTGGTGATCTGGGAGGGGGCACATCCGGAGCTTTGCTTTCTCTTGGATTGGGAGATGATTTGTGCTGGAGGCAGCAGCTTTTAGATGGGATTGTTCTGGGATTCTGAGGGGGATCAGACTTGTGTGCTGTAGTCTCTGTGTAGTGTAGTCTCTGTGTAGTGTAGTCTCTGTGTAGTGTGCTGTAGTCTCTGTGTAGTGTGCTGTAGTCTCTGTGTAGCGTGCTGTAGTCTCGGTGTAGTGTGCTGTAGTCTCTGTGTAGTGTGCTGTAGTCTCTGTGTAGTGTGCTGTAGTCTCTGTGTAGTGTAGTCTCTGTGTAGTGTGCTATAGTCTCTGTGTAGTGTAGTCTCTGTGTAGTGTGCTGTAGTCTCTGTGTAGTGTGCTGTAGTCTCTGTGTAGTGTAGTCTCTGTGTAGTGTGCTGTAGTCTCTGTGTAGTGTGCTGTAGTCTCTGTGTAGTGTAGTCTCTGTGTAGTGTAGCCTCTGTGTAGTGTAGTCTCTGTGTAGTGTAGTCTCTGTGTAGTGTGCTGTAGTCTCTGTGTAGTGTAGTCTCTGTGTAGTGTAGTCTCTGTGTAGTGTGCTGTAGTCTCTGTGTAGTGTAGTCTCTGTGTAGTGTGCTGTAGTCTCTGTGTAGTGTAGTCTCTGTGTAGTGTGCTGTAGTCTCTGTGTAGTGTAGTCTCTGTGTAGTGTGCTGTAGTCTCTGTGTAGTGTAGTCTCTGTGTAGAGCGGTCTCTGTGTAGTGTAGTCTCTGTGTAGTGTGCTGTAGTCTCTGTGTAGTGTAGTCTCTGTGTAGTGTGCTGTAGTCTCTGTGTAGTGTAGTCTCTGTGTAGTGTGCTGTAGTCTCTGTGTAGTGTGCTGTGGTCTCTGTGTAGTGTAGTCTCTGTGTAGAGCGGTCTCTGTGTAGCGTGCTGTAGTCTCGGTGTAGTGTGCTATAGTCTCTGTGTAGTGTGCTGTAGTCTCTGTGTAGTGTAGTCTCTGTGTAGTGTGCTGTAGTCTCTGTGTAGTGTAGTCTCTGTGTAGTGTGCTGTAGTCTCTGTGTAGTGTAGTCTCTGTGTAGTGTGCTGTAGTCTCTGTGTAGTGTAGTCTCTGTGTAGTGTGCTGTAGTCTCTGTGTAGTGTAGTCTCTGTGTAGTGTGCTATAGTCTCTGTGTAGTGTGCTGTAGTCTCTGTGTAGTGTGCTGTAGTCTCTGTGTAGTGTAGTCTCTGTGTAGTGTGCTGTAGTCTCTGTGTAGTGTAGTCTCTGTGTAGTGTGCTGTAGTCTCTGTGTAGTGTGCTGTAGTCTCTGTGTAGTGTGCTGTAGTCTCTGTGTAGTGTGCTGTAGTCTCTGTGTAGTGTGCTGTAGACTCTGTGTAGTGTAGTCTCTGTGTAGTGTAGTCTCTGTGTAGTGTGCTGTAGTCTCTGTGTAGTGTAGTCTCTGTGTAGTGTGCTGTAGTCTCTGTGTAGTGTGCTGTAGTCTCTGTGTAGTGTGCTGTAGTCTCTGTGTAGTGTGCTGTAGTCTCTGTGTAGTGTGCTGTAGTCTCTGTGTAGTGTAGTCTCTGTGTAGTGTGCTGTAGTCTCTGTGTAGTGTGCTGTAGTCTCTGTGTAGTGTGGTCTCTGTGTAGTGTAGTCTCTGTGTAGTGTGCTGTAGTCTCTGTGTAGTGTGCTGTAGTCTCTGTGTAGTGTGCTGTAGACTCTGTGTAGTGTAGTCTCTGTGTAGTGTAGTCTCTGTGTAGTGTGCTGTAGTCTCTGTGTAGTGTAGTCTCTGTGTAGTGTGCTGTAGTCTCTGTGTAGTGTAGTCTTTGTGTAGTGTGCTGTAGTCTCTGTGTAGTGTGCTGTAGCCTCTGTGTAGTGTGCTGTAGTCTCTGTGTAGTGTGCTGTAGTCTCTGTGTAGTGTAGTCTCTGTGTAGTGTGCTGTAGTCTCTGTGTAGTGTAGTCTCTGTGTAGTGTGCTGTAGTCTCTGTGTAGTGTAGTCTCTGTGTAGTGTGCTGTAGTCTCTGTGTAGTGTGCTGTAGTCTCTGTGTAGTGTGCTTTAGTCTTTGTGTAGTGTGCTGTAGTCTCTGTGTAGTGTGCTGTAGCCTCTGTGTAGTGTAGTCTCTGTGTAGTGTAGTCTCTGTGTAGTGTAGTCTCTGTGTAGTGTGCTGTAGTCTCTATGTAGTGTGCTGTAGTCTCTGTGTAGTGTGCTGTAGTCTCTGTGTAGTGTGCTGTAGCCTCTGTGTAGTGTGCTGTAGTCTCTGTGTAGTGTGCTGTAGTCTCTGTGTAGTGTAGTCTCTGTGTAGTGTGCTGTAGTCTCTGTGTAGTGTAGTCTCTGTGTAGTGTGCTGTAGTCTCTGTGTAGTGTAGTCTCTGTGTAGTGTGCTGTAGTCTCTGTGTAGTGTAGTCTCTGTGTAGTGTGCTGTAGTCTCGGTGTAGTGTGCTGTAGTCTCTGTGTAGTGTGCTTTAGTCTTTGTGTAGTGTGCTGTAGTCTCTGTGTAGTGTGCTGTAGTCTCTGTGTAGTGTGCTGTAGTCTCTGTGTAGTGTGCTGTAGTCTCTGTGTAGTGTGCTGTAGTCTCTGTGTAGTGTAGTCTCTGTGTAGTGTAGTCTCTGTGTAGTGTAGTCTCTGTGTAGTGTAGTCTCTGTGTAGTGTGCTGTAGTCTCTGTGTAGTGTGCTGTAGTCTCTGTGTAGTGTGCTGTAGTCTCTGTGTAGTGTAGTCTCTGTGTAGTGTGCTGTAGTCTCTGTGTAGTGTAGTCTCTGTGTAGTGTGCTGTAGCCTCTGTGTAGTGTAGTCTCTGTGTAGTGTAGTCTCTGTGTAGTGTAGTCTCTGTGTAGTGTGCTGTGGTCTCTGTGTAGTGTGCTGTAGTCTCTGTGTAGTGTGCTGTAGTCTCTGTGTAGTGTAGTCTCTGTGTAGTGTAGTCTCTGTGTAGTGTAGTCTCTGTGTAGTGTGCTGTAGTCTCTGTGTAGTTGTAGTATCTGTGTAAGTGTGCTGAGTCTCTGTGTAATGTGTCTGTAGTCTCTGTGTATAGTGTGCCTGTAGTCCTACTGTGTAGTTGTAGTCTCTGTGTAGTGTATAGTCTCTGTGGAGTGTGCTGTAGTACTCTGTGTAGTGGTAGTCTCTGTGTAGGTGAATGTAGTCTCTGTGCTAGTGTAGTGTGTACGTGTAGTCTCTGCTGTAGGTGGTATAGTCTCTGTGCTAGTCGATAGTCTCTGTGTAAGTGTAGTCTCTGTGTAGGGCTGTAGTCTCTGTGTAGTGTAGTCCTCGGTGTCAGTGTAGTCTCTGTGTTAGTGTAGTCTCTGTCGTCAGTGTGCTATAGTCTCTGTGTAGTGTGGGTATCTGTAGTCTCTGTGTAGTGTGCTATAGTCTCTGTGTAGTGGAAGTCTCTGTGTAGTGTGACGTGGAGTCTCTGTGGTAGTGTGCTGTAGCTCTCTGTGTAGTGTAGGTCTTCTGTGTAGTGTGCTGTAGTCTCTGTGTAGTGTGGTCTCTGTGTAGTGTAGTCTCTGTGTAGTGTAGTCTCTGTGTAGTGTGCTGTAGTCTCTATGTAGTGTGCTGTAGTCTCTGTGTAGTGTGCTGTAGTCTCTGTGTAGTGTGCTGTAGCCTCTGTGTAGTGTGCTGTAGTCTCTGTGTAGTGTGCTGTAGTCTCTGTGTAGTGTAGTCTCTGTGTAGTGTGCTGTAGTCTCTGTGTAGTGTAGTCTCTGTGTAGTGTGCTGTAGTCTCTGTGTAGTGTAGTCTCTGTGTAGTGTGCTGTAGTCTCTGTGTAGTGTAGTCTCTGTGTAGTGTGCTGTAGTCTCTGTGTAGTGTGCTGTAGTCTCTGTGTAGTGTAGTCTCTGTGTAGTGTAGTCTCTGTGTAGTGTAGTCTCTGTGTAGTGTGCTGTAGTCTCTGTGTAGTGTGCTGTAGTCTCTGTGTAGTGTGCTGTAGTCTCTGTGTAGTGTAGTCTCTGTGTAGTGTGCTGTAGTCTCTGTGTAGTGTAGTCTCTGTGTAGTGTTCTGTAGCCTCTGTGTAGTGTAGTCTCTGTGTAGTGTAGTCTCTGTGTAGTGTAGTCTCTGTGTAGTGTAGTCTCTGTGTAGTGTGCTGTGGTCTCTGTGTAGTGTGCTGTAGTCTCTGTGTAGTGTGCTGTAGTCTCTGTGTAGTGTGCTGTAGTCTCTGTGTAGTGTAGTCTCTGTGTAGTGTAGTCTCTGTGTAGTGTGCTGTAGTCTCTGTGTAGTGTAGTCTCTGTGTAATGTAGTCTCTGTGTAGTGTGCTGTAGTCTCTGTGTAGTGTGCTGTAGTCTCTGTGTAGTGTAGTCTCTGTGTAGTGTAGTCTCTGTGTAGTGTGCTGTAGTCTCTGTGTAGTGTAGTCTCTGTGTAATGTAGTCTCTGTGTAGTGTGCTGTAGTCTCTGTGTAGTGTAGTCTCTGTGTAGTGTAGTCTCTGTGTAGTGTAGTCTCTGTGTAGTGTAGTCTCTGTGTAGTGTAGTCTCTGTGTAGTGTAGTCTCTGTGTAGTGTGCTATAGTCTCTGTGTAGTGTGCTGTAGTCTCTGTGTAGTGTGCTATAGTCTCTGTGTAGTGTAGTCTCTGTGTAGTGTGCTGTAGTCTCTGTGTAGTGTGCTGTAGTCTCTGTGTAGTGTAGTCTCTGTGTAGTGTGCTGTAGTCTCTGTGTAGTGTAGTCTCTGTGTAGTGTGCTGTAGTCTCTGTGTAGTGTAGTCTCTGTGTAGTGTGCTGTAGCCTCTGTGTAGTGTAGTCTCTGTGTAGTGTAGTCTCTGTGTAGTGTGCTGTAGTCTCTGTGTAGTGTAGTCTCTGTGTAGTGTGCTGTAGTCTCTGTGTAGTGTAGTCTCTGTGTAGTGTAGTCTCTGTGTAGTGTGCTGTAGTCTCTGTGTAGTGTAGTCTCTGTGTAATGTAGTCTCTGTGTAGTGTGCTGTAGTCTCTGTGTAGTGTAGTCTCTGTGTAGTGTAGTCTCTGTGTAGTGTAGTCTCTGTGTAGTGTGCTATAGTCTCTGTGTAGTGTGCTGTAGTCTCTGTGTAGTGTGCTATAGTCTCTGTGTAGTGTAATCTCTGTGTAGTGTGCTGTAGTCTCTGTGTAGTGTGCTGTAGTCTCTGTGTAGTGTAGTCTCTGTGTAGTGTGCTGTAGTCTCTGTGTAGTGTAGTCTCTGTGTAGTGTAGTCTCTGTGTAGTGTAGTCTCTGTGTAGTGTGCTATAGTCTCTGTTTAGTGTGCTGTAGTCTCTGTGTAGTGTAGTCTCTGTGTAGTGTGCTGTAGTCTCTGTGTAGTGTGCTATAGTCTCTGTGTAGTGTAATCTCTGTGTAGTGTGCTGTAGTCTCTGTGTAGTGTGCTGTAGTCTCTGTGTAGTGTAGTCTCTGTGTAGTGTGCTGTAGTCTCTGTGTAGTGTAGTCTCTGTGTAGTGTGCTGTAGTCTCTGTGTAGTGTAGTCTCTGTGTAGTGTAGTCTCTGTGTAGTGTAGTCTCTGTGTAGTGTGCTATAGTCTCTGTTTAGTGTGCTGTAGTCTCTGTGTATTGTGCTGTGGTCTCTGTGTAGTGTGCTGTAGTCTCTGTGTAGTGTGCTGTAGTCTCGGTGTAGTGTAGTCTCTGTGTAGTGTAGTCTCTGTGTAGTGTGCTGTAGTCTCTGTGTAGTGTAGTCTCTGTGTAGTGTAGTCTCTGTGTAGTGTGCTGTAGTCTCTGTGTAGTGTAGTCTCTGTGTAGTGTAGTCTCTGTGTAGTGTAGTCTCTGTGTAGTGTGCTGTAGTCTCTATGTAGTGTGCTGTAGTCTCTGTGTAGTGTGCTGTAGTCTCTGTGTAGTGTGCTGTAGTCTCTGTGTAGTGTGCTGTAGTCTCTGTGTAGTGTAGTCTCTGTGTAGTGTGCTGTAGTCTCTGTGTAGTGTAGTCTCTGTGTAATGTAGTCTCTGTGTAGTGTGCTGTAGTCTCTGTGTAGTGTAGTCTCTGTGTAGTGTGCTGTAGCCTCTGTGTAGTGTAGTCTCTGTGTAGTGTAGTCTCTGTGTAGTGTAGTCTCTGTGTAGTGTGCTGTGGTCTCTGTGTAGTGTGCTGTAGTCTCTGTGTAGTGTGCTGTAGTCTCTGTGTAGTGTAGTCTCTGTGTAGTGTAGTCTTCTGTGTCGTGTTAGTCTTGTGCTAGTGTAGCTCTAGTGTTGTAGTGTGCTAGTCTCTGTGTAAGTGTAGTCTCTGTCGTATTGTGCTTTGTCGTCTTCTGTGTAGTGTGCTTGTAGGTCTCTGTGTAGGTGCTGTAGTCTCTGTTTAGTGTGCTATAGTCTCTGGTGTAGTGTAGTCTCTGTGTAGTGTAGTCTCTGTGTAGTGTGCTGTAGTTCTCTTGTGTATGTCTGTAGTCTCTGTGTAGGTTGTAGTCTCTGTTGTTTAGTGGCTGTAGTCTCTTGTGTAGGGTTAGTCTCTGTGTAGTGTAGTCTCTGTGTAGTGTCGTTCTCTGGGTAGGTAGTCTCTGTGTTAGTGTGGTAGTCTCTGTGTAGTGTAGTGCTCTGTGTAGTGTGCTTGGTCATCTGTGTAGCTGTGCTGTAGTCTCTGTGTAGTGTGCTGTAGTCTCTGTGTAGTGTAGTCTCTGTGTAGTGTAGTCTCTGTGTAGTGTAGTCTCTGTGTAGTGTGCTGTAGTCTCTGTGTAGTGTAGTCTCTGTGTAATGTAGTCTCTGTGTAGTGTGCTGTAGTCTCTGTGTAGTGTGCTGTAGTCTCTGTGTAGTGTGCTGTAGTCTCTGTGTAGTGTAGTCTCTGTGTAGTGTAGTCTCTGTGTAGTGTGCTGTAGTCTCTGTGTAGTGTGCTGTAGTCTCTGTGTAGTGTAGTCTCTGTGTAGTGTAGTCTCTGTGTAGTGTGCTGTAGTCTCTGTGTAGTGTAGTCTCTGTGTAGTGTAGTCTCTGTGTAGTGTGCTGTAGTCTCTGTGTAGTGTAGTCTCTGTGTAGTGTGCTGTAGTCTCTGTGTAGTGTGCTGTAGTCTCTATGTAGTGTGCTGTAGTCTCTGTGTAGTGTGCTGTAGTCTCTGTGTAGTGTGCTGTAGTCTCTGTGTAGTGTGCTGTAGTCTCTGTGTAGTGTAGTCTCTGTGTAGTGTAGTCTCTGTGTAGTGTGCTGTAGTCTCTGTGTAGTGTAGTCTCTGTGTAGTGTAGTCTCTGTGTAGTGTGCTGTAGTCTCTGTGTAGTGTAGTCTCTGTGTAGTGTAGTCTCTGTGTAGTGTGCTGTAGTCTCTGTGTAGTGTGCTGTAGTCTCTGTGTAGTGTGCTGTAGTCTCTGTGTAGTGTGCTGTAGTCTCTGTGTAGTGTGCTGTAGCCTCTGTGTAGTGTAGTCTCTGTGTAGTGTGCTGTAGTCTCTGTGTAGTGTGCTGTAGTCTCTATGTAGTGTGCTGTAGTCTCTGTGTAGTGTGCTGTAGTCTCTGTGTAGTGTGCTGTAGTCTCTGTGTAGTGTGCTGTAGTCTCTGTGTAGTGTAGTCTCTGTGTAGTGTAGTCTCTGTGTAGTGTGCTGTAGTCTCTGTGTAGTGTAGTCTCTGTGTAGTGTAGTCTCTGTGTAGTGTGCTGTAGTCTCTGTGTAGTGTAGTCTCTGTGTAGTGTAGTCTCTGTGTAGTGTGCTGTAGTCTCTGTGTAGTGTGCTGTAGTCTCTGTGTAGTGTGCTGTAGTCTCTGTGTAGTGTGCTGTAGTCTCTGTGTAGTGTGCTGTAGTCTCTGTGTAGTGTAGTCTCTGTGTAGTGTGCTGTAGTCTCTGTGTAGTGTAGTCTCTGTGTAGTGTGCTGTAGTCTCTGTGTAGTGTGCTGTAGTCTCTGTGTAGTGTGGTCTCTGTGTAGTGTAGTCTCTGTGTAGTGTGCTGTAGCCTCTGTGTAGTGTAGTCTCTGTGTAGTGTAGTCTCTGTGTAGTGTAGCCTCTGTGTAGTGTGCTGTAGTCTCTGTGTAGTGTGCTGTAGTCTCTATGTAGTGTGCTGTAGTCTCTGTGTAGTGTGCTGTAGTCTCTGTGTAGTGTAGTCTCTGTGTAGTGTGCTGTAGTCTCTGTGTAGTGTAGTCTCTGTGTAGTGTGCTGTAGTCTCTGTGTAGTGTAGTCTCTGTGTAATGTAGTCTCTGTGTAGTGTGCTGTAGTCTCTGTGTAGTGTGCTGTAGCCTCTGTGTAGTGTGGTCTCTGTGTAGTGTAGTCTCTGTGTAGTGTAGTCTCTGTGTAGTGTAGTCTCTGTGTAGTGTGCTGTGGTCTCTGTGTAGTGTGCTGTAGTCTCTGTGTAGTGTGCTGTAGTCTCTGTGTAGTGTGCTGTAGTCTCTGTGTAGTGTAGTCTCTGTGTAGTGTGCTGTAGTCTCTGTGTAGTGTAGTCTCTGTGTAATGTAGTCTCTGTGTAGTGTGCTGTAGTCTCTGTGTAGTGTGCTGTAGTCTCTGTGTAGTGTAGTCTCTGTGTAGTGTAGTCTCTGTGTAGTGTGCTGTAGTCTCTGTGTAGTGTAGTCTCTGTGTAATGTAGTCTCTGTGTAGTGTGCTGTAGTCTCTGTGTAGTGTGCTGTAGTCTCTGTGTAGTGTGCTGTAGTCTCTGTGTAGTGTAGTCTCTGTGTAGTGTAGTCTCTGTGTAGTGTAGTCTCTGTGTAGTGTGCTATAGTCTCTGTGTAGTGTGCTGTAGTCTCTGTGTAGTGTGCTGTAGTCTCTGTGTAGTGTGCTGTAGTCTCTGTGTAGTGTGCTGTAGTCTCTGTGTAGTGTGCTGTAGTCTCTGTGTAGTGTAGTCTCTGTGTAGTGTGCTGTAGTCTCTGTGTAGTGTAGTCTCTGTGTAATGTAGTCTCTGTGTAGTGTGCTGTAGTCTCTGTGTAGTGTGCTGTAGTCTCTGTGTAGTGTAGTCTCTGTGTAGTGTAGTCTCTGTGTAGTGTGCTGTAGTCTCTGTGTAGTGTAGTCTCTGTGTAATGTAGTCTCTGTGTAGTGTGCTGTAGTCTCTGTGTAGTGTGCTGTAGTCTCTGTGTAGTGTGCTGTAGTCTCTGTGTAGTGTGCTGTAGTCTCTGTGTAGTGTGCTGTAGTCTCTGTGTAGTGTAGTCTCTGTGTAGTGTGCTGTAGTCTCTGTGTAGTGTAGTCTCTGTGTAATGTAGTCTCTGTGTAGTGTGCTATAGTCTCTGTGTAGTGTGCTGTAGTCTCTGTGTAGTGTGCTGTAGTCTCTGTGTAGTGTGCTGTAGTCTCTGTGTAGTGTGCTGTAGTCTTTGTGTAGTGTAGTCTCTGTGTAGTGTGCTGTAGTCTCTGTGTAGTGTGCTGTAGTCTTTGTGTAGTGTAGTCTCTGTGTAGTGTAGTCTCTGTGTAGTGTAGTCTCTGTGTAGTGTAGTCTCTGTGTAGTGTAGTCTGTGTGTAGTGTAGTCTCTGTGTAGTGTGCTGTAGTCTCTGTGTAGTGTGCTGTAGTCTCTGTGTAGTGTAGTCTCTGTGTAGTGTGCTGTAGTCTCTGTGTAGTGTAGTCTCTGTGTAGTGTGCTGTAGTCTCTGTGTAGTGTAGTCTCTGTGTAATGTAGTCTCTGTGTAGTGTGCTGTAGTCTCTGTGTAGTGTGCTGTAGCCTCTGTGTAGTGTGGTCTCTGTGTAGTGTAGTCTCTGTGTAGTGTAGTCTCTGTGTAGTGTAGTCTCTGTGTAGTGTAGTCTCTGTGTAGTGTGCTGTGGTCTCTGTGTAGTGTGCTGTAGTCTCTGTGTAGTGTGCTGTAGTCTCTGTGTAGTGTGCTGTAGTCTCTGTGTAGTGTAGTCTCTGTGTAGTGTGCTGTAGTCTCTGTGTAGTGTAGTCTCTGTGTAATGTAGTCTCTGTGTAGTGTGCTGTAGTCTCTGTGTAGTGTGCTGTAGTCTCTGTGTAGTGTAGTCTCTGTGTAGTGTAGTCTCTGTGTAGTGTGCTGTAGTCTCTGTGTAGTGTAGTCTCTGTGTAATGTAGTCTCTGTGTAGTGTGCTGTAGTCTCTGTGTAGTGTGCTGTAGTCTCTGTGTAGTGTAGTCTCTGTGTAGTGTAGTCTCTGTGTAGTGTAGTCTCTGTGTAGTGTGCTATAGTCTCTGTGTAGTGTGCTGTAGTCTCTGTGTAGTGTGCTGTAGTCTCTGTGTAGTGTGCTGTAGTCTCTGTGTAGTGTGCTGTAGTCTTTGTGTAGTGTAGTCTCTGTGTAGTGTGCTGTAGTCTCTGTGTAGTGTGCTGTAGTCTTTGTGTAGTGTAGTCTCTGTGTAGTGTGCTGTAGTCTCTGTGTAGTGTAGTCTCTGTGTAGTGTAGTCTGTGTGTAGTGTAGTCTCTGTGTAGTGTGCTGTAGTCTCTGTGTAGTGTGCTGTAGTCTGTGTAGTGTAGTCTCTGTGTAGTGTGCTGTAGCCTCTGTGTAGTGTAGTCTCTGTGTAGTGTGCTGTAGTCTCTGTGTAGTGTGGTCTCTGTGTAGTGTAGTCTCTGTGTAGTGTAGTCTCTGTGTAGTGTAGTCTCTGTGTAGTGTGCTGTAGCCTCTGTGTAGTGTAGTCTCTGTGTAGTGTAGTCTGTGTGTAGTGTAGTCTCTGTGTAGTGTGCTGTAGTCTCTATGTAGTGTGCTGTAGTCTCTGTGTAGTGTGCTGTAGTCTCTGTGTAGTGTAGTCTCTGTGTAGTGTGCTGTAGTCTCTGTGTAGTGTAGTCTCTGTGTAGTGTGCTGTAGTCCTCGTGTGTAATTGTGTGCTGTGGTCTCTGTGTAGTGGGCTGGTAGTCTCTGGGTAGTGTTGCTGTAAGTCTCGGTGTAGTGTAGATCGTCTGTGGAGTGTTAGTCTCTGGGTAGTGGTGCTGGTAGTCTCTGTGTAGTGTAGTCTCCTGTGTATGTGAGTCTCTGGGATAGTGTGCTGTAGTCTTTGTTAGTGTAGTCATCCTGTGTAATGTGCTGGAGTCTCTGTGTAGTGTGCTGTAGTCTTTGTGTAGTTGTAGTCCTCTGTGTAGTGTGCTGTAGTCCTCTGTGTAGTGTGCTGTAGTCATTTGTGTAGTGTAGTCCTCTCTGTGTAGTGTAGTCCTCTGTTGTAGTGTAGTCTCGTGGTAGTGTAGTCTCTGCTGTAGATGTAGTTCTGTGTGTAGTGTAAGTCTCTGTGTAGTGTGCTGTAGTTCTCGTGTTGTATGTGCTGTAGTCTGTGATGTGTAAAGTCTCTGTGTAGTGTGCTGTAGCCTCTGTAGGTGTAGTCTCTGTGTAGTGTGCTGTAGCCTCTGTGTAGTGTGGTCTCTGTGTAGTGTAGTCTCTGTGTAGTGTAGTCTCTGTGTAGTGTAGTCTCTGTGTAGTGTGCTGTAGCCTCTGTGTAGTGTAGTCTCTGTGTAGTGTAGTCTGTGTGTAGTGTAGTCCTCTGTGGTAGTGTGCTGTAGTCTCTGTGTGCTGTAGTCTCTGTGTAGTGTGCTGTAGTCTCTGTGTAGTGTAGTCTCTGTGTAGTGTGCTGTAGTCTCTGTGTAGTGTAGTCTCTGTGTAGTGTGCTGTAGTCTCTGTGTATTGTGCTGTGGTCTCTGTGTAGTGTGCTGTAGTCTCTGTGTAGTGTGCTGTAGTCTCGGTGTAGTGTAGTCTCTGTGTAGTGTAGTCTCTGTGTAGTGTGCTGTAGTCTCTGTGTAGTGT
This sequence comes from Dendropsophus ebraccatus, assembly GCF_027789765.1. NCBI lineage: Eukaryota > Metazoa > Chordata > Amphibia > Anura > Hylidae > Dendropsophus > Dendropsophus ebraccatus. The sequence continues at coordinate 422,780 of NC_091454.1, read as the reverse complement.
GCTGTAGTCTCTGTGTAGTGTAGTCTCTGTGTAGTGTGCTGTAGTCTCTGTGTAGTGTGCTGTAGTCTCTGTGTAGTGTAGTCTCTGTGTAGTGTGCTGTAGTCTCTGTGTAGTGTAGTCTCTGTGTAGTGTGCTGTAGTCTCTGTGTAGTGTGCTGTAGTCTCTGTGTAGTGTGCTGTAGTCTCGGTGTAGTGTAGTCTCTGTGTAGTGTAGTCTCTGTGTAGTGTGCTGTAGTCTCTGTGTAGTGTAGTCTCTGTGTAGTGTAGTCTCTGTGTAGTGTGCTGTAGTCTCTGTGTAGTGTGCTGTAGTCTTTGTGTAGTGTAGTCTCTGTGTAGTGTGCTGTAGTCTCTGTGTAGTGTAGTCTCTGTGTAGTGTGCTGTAGTCTCTGTGTAGTGTAGTCTCTGTGTAGTGTGCTGTAGTCTCTGTGTATTGTGCTGTAGTCTCTGTGTAGTGTGCTGTAGTCTCTGTGTAGTGTGCTGTAGTCTCGGTGTAGTGTAGTCTCTGTGTAGTGTAGTCTCTGTGTAGTGTGCTGTAGTCTCTGTGTAGTGTAGTCTCTGTGTAGTGTAGTCTCTGTGTAGTGTGCTGTAGTCTTTGTGTAGTGTAGTCTCTGTGTAGTGTAGTCTCTGTGTAGTGTAGTCTCTGTGTAGTGTAGTCTCTGTGTAGTGTAGTCTGTGTGTAGTGTGCTATAGTCTCTGTGTAGTGTAGTCTCTGTGTATTGTGCTGTGGTCTCTGTGTAGTGTGCTGTGGTCTCTGTGTAGTGTGCTGTAGTCTCTGTGTAGTGTGCTGTAGTCTCGGTGTAGTGTAGTCTCTGTGTAGTGTAGTCTCTGTGTAGTGTGCTGTAGTCTCTGTGTAGTGTAGTCTCTGTGTAGTGTAGTCTCTGTGTAGTGTGCTGTAGTCTCTGTGTAGTGTAGTCTCTGTGTAGTGTAGTCTCTGTGTAGTGTAGTCTCTGTGTAGTGTAGTCTCTGTGTAGTGTGCTGTAGTCTCTGTGTAGTGTAGTCTCTGTGTAGTGTGCTGTAGTCTCTGTGTAGTGTGCTGTAGTCTCTGTGTAGTGTGCTGTAGTCTCTGTGTAGTGTAGTCTCTGTGTAGTGTAGTCTCTGTGTAGTGTGCTGTAGTCTCTGTGTAGTGTGCTGTAGTCTCTGTGTAGTGTGCTGTAGTCTCTGTGTAGTGTGCTGTAGTCTCTGTGTAGTGTAGTCTCTGTGTAGTGTGCTGTAGTCTCTGTGTAGTGTAGTCTCTGTGTAGTGTGCTGTAGTCTCTGTGTAGTGTGCTGTAGTCTCTGTGTAGTGTAGTCTCTGTGTAGTGTAGTCTCTGTGTAGTGTAGTCTCTGTGTGCTGTAGTCTCTGTGTAGAGCGGTCTGGGTGTAGTGCGCTGCAGCCGCCATGTGGGGGCAGTGTGAGGCGCTGCAGTCAGTAACAGGTTAATGCCGCTCTGCTCGCCTCCCGCCCCCGGCTCTGTATTAATGATTTATAGCCGCCTCAGTGTTATTAGTGTGTATTGTGCAGGTGGATGAGCGGCGGCATTGTGCTCCCTGCAGGTGGATGAGCGGCCATTGTGCTCCCTGCAGGTGGATGTGAGTATCAGACGCTTCTTATTCCTCCGCTGCCATGTCGGCTTCTCTGGAGATTCTGTTGCTTCCTCCATGTTGTGTAGTGATGGCGGATACCGGAGCCGTCACCTGTCTGTGTGAGTGTAGGGCTCACCTGTCTGTGTGAGTGTAGGGCTCACCTGTCTGTGTGAGGGTACGGCTCACCTGTCTGTGTGAGTGTAGGGCTCACCTGTGTGTGTGAGTGTACGGCTCACCTGTGTGTGTGAGTGTAGGGCTCACCTGTCTGTGTGAGGGTACGGCTCACCTGTGTGTGTGAGTGTAGGGCTCACCTGTCTGTGTGAGGGTACGGCTCACCTGTCTGTGTGAGGGTACGGCTCACCTGTCTGTGTGAGGGTACGGCTCACCTGTCTGTGTGAGTGTACGGCTCACCTGTGTGTGTGAGTGTAGGGCTCACCTGTGTGTGTGAGTGTACGGCTCACCTGTGTGTGTGAGTGTAGGGCTCACCTGTGTGTGTGAGTGTACGGCTCACCTGTGTGTGTGAGTGTAGGGCTCACCTGTCTGTGTGAGTGTACGGCTCACCTGTCTGTGTGAGTGTAGGGCTCACCTGTCTGTGTGAGTGTACGGCTCACCTGTCTGTGTGAGTGTACGGCTCACCTGTCTGTGTGAGTGTAGGGCTCACCTGTGTGTGTGAGTGTACGGCTCACCTGTGTGTGTGAGTGTACGGCTCACCTGTCTGTGTGAGTGTACGGCTCACCTGTGTATGTGAGTGTACGGCTCACCTGTCTGTGTGAGTGTACGGCTCACCTGTCTGTGTGAGTGTACGGCTCACCTGTCTGTGTGAGTGTAGGGCTCACCTGTCTGTGTGAGTGTAGGGCTCACCTGTCTGTGTGAGTGTACGGCTCACCTGTCTGTGTGAGTGTAGGGCTCACCTGTCTGTGTGAGTGTAGGGCTCACCTGTCTGTGTGAGTGTACGGCTCACCTGTCTGTGTGAGTGTAGGGCTCACCTGTCTGTGTGAGTGTAGGGCTCACCTGTCTGTGTGAGTGTAGGGCTCACCTGTCTGTGTGAGTGTAGGGCTCACCTGTCTGTGTGAGTGTAGGGCTCACCTGTCTGTGTGAGTGTAGGGCTCACCTGTCTGTGTGAGTGTAGGGCTCACCTGTCTGTGTGAGTGTAGGGCTCACCTGTCTGTGTGAGTGTAGGGCTCACCTGTCTGTGTGAGTGTAGGGCTCACCTGTCTGTGTGAGTGTAGGGCTCACCTGTCTGTGTGAGTGTAGGGCTCACCTGTCTGTGTGAGTGTAGGGCTCACCTGTCTGTGTGAGTGTAGGGCTCACCTGTCTGTGTGAGTGTAGGGCTCACCTGTCTGTGTGAGTGTAGGGCTCACCTGTCTGTGTGAGTGTAGGGCTCACCTGTCTGTGTGAGTGTAGGGCTCACCTGTCTGTGTGAGTGTAGGGCTCACCTGTCTGTGTGAGTGTAGGGCTCACCTGTCTGTGTGAGTGTAGGGCTCACCTGTCTGTGTGAGTGTAGGGCTCACCTGTCTGTGTGAGTGTAGGGCTCACCTGTCTGTGTGAGTGTAGGGCTCACCTGTCTGTGTGAGTGTAGGGCTCACCTGTCTGTGTGAGTGTAGGGCTCACCTGTCTGTGTGAGTGTACGGCTCACCTGTCTATGGCTTACCTGTTCCTCTATGTCATCTGTCTATGTGCCTATAGGTTACCTATCGGCAGCTCACTATTCGTTATATATCCGTGTGGCTGCTCGCTATATGTGTTATATATACACTGGTGCCTTGGATTAGGAGCATAATCCGTTCTGGGACGGCGCTTGTAATTCAAATACACTCTTACACCAAAGCAAATGTTCCCATAAGAAATCACTGATCTGCAGACAATTGGTTCCACCCCCAAAATATACTGATTATTATTCTGAATAACATGTAGAAGAGATGAAACAATGAGAAGCTGCTGAATCTGTGATATTATAAGTTACTGTACAGTATAGCAGTATGTGGTATATAATGTATAGTAACTGTATAACCCTGATAACACAGCAGCTGGATATGTGATATATAAGTTACTGTACAGTATAGCAGCATGTGGTGTATAATGTATAGTAACTGTATAACCCTGATAACACAGCAGCAGCTGGATATGTGATATATAAGTTACTGTACAGTATAGCAGCATGTGGTGTATAATGTATAGTAACTGTATAACCCTGATAACACTGCAGCTGGATATGTGATATATAGTTACTGTACAGTATAGCAGCATGTGGTGTATAATGTATAGTAACTGTATAACCCTGATAACACAGCAGCTGGATATGTGATATATAAGTTAGTGTACAGTATAGCAGCCTGTGGTGTATAGTAACTGTATAACCCTGATAACACAGCAGCTGGATATGTGATATATAAGTTACTGTACAGTATAGCAGCATGTGGTGTATAATGTATAGTAACTGTATAACCCTGATAACACAGCAGCAGCTGGATATGTGATATATAAGTTACTGTACAGTATAGCAGCATGTGGTGTATAATGTATAGTAACTGTATAACCCTGATAACACAGCAGCAGCTGGATATGTGATATATAAGTTACTGTACAGTATAGCAATCAGCATGTGGTGTATAATGTATAGTAACTGTATAACCCTGATAACACAGCAGCAGCTGGATATGTGATATATAAGTTACTGTACAGTATAGCAATCAGCATGTGGTGTATAATGTATAGTAACTGTATAACCCTGATAACACAGCAGCTGGATATGTGATATATAAGTTACTGTACAGTATAGCAGCATGTGGTATATAATGTATAGTAACTGTATAACCCTGATAACACTGCAGCAGCTGGATATGTGATATATAAGTTACTGTACAGTATAGCAATCAGCATGTGGTATATAATGTATAGTAACTGTATAACCCTGATAACACAGCAGCTGGATATGTGATATATAAGTTACTGTACAGTATAGCAGCATGTGGTATATAATGTATAGTAACTGTATAACCCTGATAACACAGCAGCTGGATATGTGATATATAAGTTATTGTACAGTATAGCAGCATGTGGTGTATAATGTATAGTAACTGTATAACCCTGATAACACAGCAGCTGGATATGTGATATATAAGTTACTGTATAGTATAGCAGCATGTGGTGTATAATGTATAGTAACTGTATAACCCTGATAACACTGCAGCAGCTGGATATGTGATATATAAGTTACTGTACAGTATAGCAGCATGTGGTATATAATGTATAGTAACTGTATAACCCTGATAACACAGCAGCTGGATATGTGATATATAAGTTACTGTACAGTATAGCAATCAGTATGTGGTATATAATGTATAGTAACTGTATAACCCTGATAACACTGCAGCAGCTGGATATGTGATATATATTACTGTACAGTATAGCAGCATGTGGTATATAATGTATAGTAACTGTATAACCCTGATAACACAGCAGCTGGATATGTGATATATATTACTGTACAGTATAGCAGCATGTGGTATATAATGTATAGTAACTGTATAACCCTGATAACACAGCAGCTGGATATGTGATATATAAGTTATTGTACAGTATAGCAGCATGTGGTGTATAATGTATAGTAACTGTATAACCCTGATAACACAGCAGCTGGATATGTGATATATAAGTTACTGTATAGTATAGCAGCATGTGGTGTATAATGTATAGTAACTGTATAACCCTGATAACACTGCAGCAGCTGGATATGTGATATATAAGTTACTGTACAGTATAGCAGCATGTGGTATATAATGTATAGTAACTGTATAACCCTGATAACACAGCAGCTGGATATGTGATATATAAGTTACTGTACAGTATAGCAATCAGTATGTGGTATATAATGTATAGTAACTGTATAACCCTGATAACACTGCAGCAGCTGGATATGTGATATATATTACTGTACAGTATAGCAGCATGTGGTATATAATGTATAGTAACTGTATAACCCTGATAACACAGCAGCTGGATATGTGATATATAAGTTACTGTACAGTATAGCAGCATGTGGTGTATAATGTATAGTAACTGTATAACCCTGATAACACAGCAGCTGGATATATGATATATAAGTTACTGTACAGTATAGCAATCAGCATGTGGTGTATAATGTATAGTACCTGTATAACCCTGATAACACAGCAGCTGGATATGTGATATATAAGTTACTGTACAGTATAGCAGCATGTGGTGTATAATGTATAGTAACTGTATAACCCTGATAACACAGCAGCTGGATATGTGATATATAAGTTACTGTACAGTATAGCAGTATGTGGTATATAATGTATAGTAACTGCATAACCCTGATAACACAGCAGCAGCAGCTTGTAGATACAGGATGGAGCTGCAGATCCCCATAATGCAGTAGTGTAGTACAACAGGCTAGTATAGAGAAGCAGGGCTGCTGTCAGAGGTCTGTGTGGTCACATGACCGCAATGGGAAAGGGGCGTGTGTTCAGCATGGACCAATCAGGAGGTAAGAATCACAGAGCTGTGCAGGAGGACAGTTAAAAACCTTTCTACACAGCAGTTTATATAGCTGAATATAAGTGCAGGCACATTAAAGCAGCAGTGTGTATAGCTGAGTGTAAGTGCAGGCACATTAAAGCAGGAATGGAGAGGATTGGAAACTCAAGGGCTAACAGACTGCAGGGAGCAGGAAAGAATGAGCAGGACAGATGTGGGCACATACATGTGGCGCTTTCTGTCCGGGGAGAGAGGGGTTACAGCTATGGAGAGATTACCGCCACAGGCCTGTCCCCTGATGTAAGCCCCAGCCTGAAGTGGATCTGTTATGATTTGGAAGGTGAGGGAGACTTCCTGGGTCAGAGTACAGGGCTGTAGACCCCGCTATGCAGACCATGCCCCTCTCTGCTCTCTATATGTGTTATATATGCGCGTGACTGCTCTCTAGATGTGTTATATATATCAGTGTGGCTGCTCGCTATAAGTGTTATATATATCCATGTGGCTGCTCTCTATATATGTGTTATATATATCCGTGTGGCTGCTCTCTATATGTTATATATATCCGTGTGACTGCTCTCTATATGTTATATATATCCGTGTGACTGCTCTCTATATGTTATATATATCCATGTGGCTGCTCGCTATAAGTGTTATATATCCATGTGGCTGCTCTCTATATATGTGTTATATATATCCGTGTGGCTGCTCTCTATATGTTATATATATCCGTGTGACTGCTCTCTATATGTTATATATATCCGTGTGACTGCTCTCTATATGTTATATATATCCATGTGGCTGCTCGCTATAAGTGTTATATATATCCATGTGGCTGCTCTCTATATATGTGTTATATATATCCGTGTGGCTGCTTGCTATACGTGTTATATATATCCATGTGGCTGCTCGCTATATGTGTTATATATATCCGTGTGGCTGCTCGCTATAAGTGTTATATATATCCATGTGGCTGCTCGCTATAAGTGTTATATATATCCATGTGACTGCTCTCTATATGTTATATATATCCGTGTGACTGCTCTCTATATGTTATATATATCCGTGTGACTGCTCTCTATATGTTATATATATCCATGTGGCTGCTCTCTATATGTTATATATATCCGTGTGACTGCTCTCTATATGTTATATATATCCGTGTGACTGCTCTCTATATGTTATATATATCCGTGTGGCTGCTCGCTATAAGTGTTATATATATCCATGTGGCTGCTTGCTATATGTGTTATATATATCCATGTGGCTGCTCGCTATATATGTGTTATATATATCCGTGTGGCTGCTCGCTATAAGTGTTATATATATCCGTGTGGCTGCTCGCTATATATGTGTTATATATATCCGTGTGGCTGCTCGCTATAAGTGTTATATATATCCATGTGGCTGCTCGCTATAAGTGTTATATATATCCGTGTGGCTGCTCGCTATATATGTGTTATATATATCCGTGTGGCTGCTCGCTATATATGTGTTATATATATCCGTGTGGCTGCTCGCTATAAGTGTTATATATATCCGTGTGGCTGCTCTCTCTCTGTTATATATATCCGTGTGGCTGCTCGCTATAAGTGTTATATATATCCATGTGGCTGCTTGCTATACGTGTTATATATATCCATGTGGCTGCTTGCTATACGTGTTATATATATCCGTGTGGCTGCTCGCTATACGTGTTATATATATCCGTGTGGCTGCTCGCTATATGTGTTATATATATCCGTGTGGCTGCTCTCTATATATGTGTTATATATATCCGTGTGGCTGCTCGCTATAAGTGTTATATATATCCGTGTGGCTGCTCTCTCTCTGTTATATATATCCGTGTGGCTGCTCGCTATAAGTGTTATATATATCCATGTGGCTGCTTGCTATACGTGTTATATATATCCGTGTGGCTGCTCGCTATACGTGTTATATATATCCGTGTGGCTGCTCGCTATAAGTGTTATATATATCCGTGTGGCTGCTCTCTATATATGTGTTATATATATCCGTGTGGCTGCTCGCTATAAGTGTTATATATATCCGTGTGGCTGCTCGCTATAAGTGTTATATATATCCATGTGGCTGCTCGCTATAAGTGTTATATATATCCGTGTGGCTGCTCGCTATAAGTGTTATATATATCCATGTGGCTGCTCGCTATAAGTGTTATATATATCCATGTGGCTGCTCGCTATAAGTGTTATATATATCCGTGTGGCTGCTCGCTATAAGTGTTATATATATCCGTGTGGCTGCTCTCTATATATGTGTTATATATATCCGTGTGGCTGCTCGCTATAAGTGTTATATATATCCGTGTGGCTGCTCGCTATAAGTGTTATATATATCCATGTGGCTGCTCGCTATATGTGTTATATATATCCGTGTGGCTGCTCGCTATAAGTGTTATATATGCGTGTGGCCTTATGTCATGAGTCCTGGCGTGCAGTTTGGCGTGCATACACACCAAGGACCCCCTCCATGCCATGGCCTCTTTCAGAGACAACACGACTCCAGTTCTCCAGTTAAGGTGCAGTTTGCAATTAAGCTCCATTCACTTCAATGGAACTGAGCAGCAAAACCTGCACCAAAGCTGTAGACAAGAGTGGGGCTGTCTCTGGAAGAAAGTGGCCATGTTTCTGTAGCGCTGGAGAACCCCTTTAATATTGATAAATGAGGCGGCATTGGGTAACCTCACTAGCGTGTGTTTTTCATCCATCCATTGGTGTACACGGGTTCTCAGCCAGTACAGGACCCAGGGTTCTCTGCGTAGGCCCGGCAGGGTGGGACATGGGTGGCACCAGCAATGGGTTTTCCCGTGTTTCTTGGCGCATTTTTCAGTAACTGTGTCCTAAAGGAAGCCGCAGCTTGAGATATAAAGGCGACAAATATGGTGGATGATGTGAGACTCTGAGCGTGTGACCCTACAGGATAGAAGTCCAGGGAAACTCTCAGCCATCTGTGTGATCTCGTACGTCTGGAGGGGGTGCCTCTGTGTGATCTCGTACGTCTGGAGGGGGTGCCTCTGTGTGATCTCATACGTCTGGAGGGGGTGCCTCTGTGTGATCTCATACGTCTGGAGGGGGTGCCTCTGTGTGATCTCATACGTCTGGAGGGGGTGCCTCTGTGTGGCCCCATACGTCTGGAGGGGGTGCCTCTGTGTGGCCTCATACGTCTGGAGGGGGTGCCTCTGTGTGATCTCATACGTCTGGAGGGGGTGCCTCTGTGTGATCTCATACGTCTGGAGGGGGTGCCTCTGTGTGGCCTCATACGTCTGGAGGCGGTGCCTCTGTGTGGCCTCATACGTCTGGAGGGGGTGCCTCTGTGTGGCCTCATACGTCTGGAGGGGGTGCCTCTGTGTGGCCTCATACGTCTGGAGGGGGTGCTTCTGTGTGGCCTCCTACGTCTGGAGGGGGTGCCTCTGTGTGGCCTCATACGTCTGGAGGGGGTGCCTCTGTGTGGCCCCATACGTCTGGAGGGGGTGCCTCTGTGTGGCCCCATACGTCTGGAGGGGGTGCCTCTGTGTGGCCCCATACGTCTGGAGGGGGTGCCTCTGTGTGGCCCCATACGTCTGGAGGGGGTGCCTCTGTGTGGCCCCATACGTCTGGAGGGGGTGCCTCTGTGTGGCCCCATACGTCTGGAGGGGGTGCCTCTGTGTGGCCCCGTACGTCTGGAGGGGGTGCCTCTGTGTGGCCCCGTACGTCTGGAGGGGGTGCCTCTGTGTGGCCCCGTACGTCTGGAGGGGGTGCCTCTGTGTGGCCCCGTACGTCTGGAGGGGGTGCCTCTGTGTGGCCCCGTACGTCTGGAGGGGGTGCCTCTGTGTGGCCCCGTACGTCTGGAGGGGGTGCCTCTGTGTGGCCCCGTACGTCTGGAGGGGGTGCCTCTGTGTGGCCCCGTACGTCTGGAGGGGGTGCCTCTGTGTGGCCCCGTACGTCTGGAGGGGGTGCCTCTGTGTGGCCCCGTACGTCTGGAGGGGGTGCCTCTGTGTGGCCCCGTACGTCTGGAGGGGGTGCCTCTGTGTGGCCCCGTACGTCTGGAGGGGGTGCCTCTGTGTGGCCCCGTACGTCTGGAGGGGGTGCCTCTGTGTGGCCCCGTACGTCTGGAGGGGGTGCCTCTGTGTGGCCCCGTACGTCTGGAGGGGGTGCCTCTGTGTGGCCCCGTACGTCTGGAGGGGGTGCCTCTGTGTGGCCCCGTACGTCTGGAGGGGGTGCCTCTGTGTGGCCCCGTACGTCTGGAGGGGGTGCCTCTGTGTGGCCCCGTACGTCTGGAGGGGGTGCCTCTGTGTGGCCCCGTACGTCTGGAGGGGGTGCCTCTGTGTGGCCCCGTACGTCTGGAGGGGGTGCCTCTGTGTGGCCCCGTACGTCTGGAGGGGGTGCCTCTGTGTGGCCCCGTACGTCTGGAGGGGGTGCCTCTGTGTGGCCCCGTACGTCTGGAGGGGGTGCCTCTGTGTGGCCCCGTACGTCTGGAGGGGGTGCCTCTGTGTGGCCCCGTACGTCTGGAGGGGGTGCCTCTGTGTGGCCCCGTACGTCTGGAGGGGGTGCCTCTGTGTGGCCCCGTACGTCTGGAGGGGGTGCCTCTGTGTGGCCCCGTACGTCTGGAGGGGGTGCCTCTGTGTGGCCCCGTACGTCTGGAGGGGGTGCCTCTGTGTGGCCCCGTACGTCTGGAGGGGGTGCCTCTGTGTGGCCCCGTACGTCTGGAGGGGGTGCCTCTGTGTGGCCCCGTACGTCTGGAGGGGGTGCCTCTGTGTGGCCCCGTACGTCTGGAGGGGGTGCCTCTGTGTGGCCCCGTACGTCTGGAGGGGGTGCCTCTGTGTGGCCCCGTACGTCTGGAGGGGGTGCCTCTGTGTGGCCCCGTACGTCTGGAGGGGGTGCCTCTGTGTGGCCCCGTACGTCTGGAGGGGGTGCCTCTGTGTGGCCCCGTACGTCTGGAGGGGGTGCCTCTGTGTGGCCCCGTACGTCTGGAGGGGGTGCCTCTGTGTGGCCCCGTACGTCTGGAGGGGGTGCCTCTGTGTGGCCCCGTACGTCTGGAGGGGGTGCCTCTGTGTGGCCCCGTACGTCTGGAGGGGGTGCCTCTGTGTGGCCCCGTACGTCTGGAGGGGGTGCCTCTGTGTGGCCCCGTACGTCTGGAGGGGGTGCCTCTGTGTGGCCCCGTACGTCTGGAGGGGGGTGCCTCTGTGTGGCCCCGTACGTCTGGAGGGGGTGCCTCTGTGTGGCCCCGTACGTCTGGAGGGGGTGCCTCTGTGTGGCCCCGTACGTCTGGAGGGGGTGCCTCTGTGTGGCCCCGTACGTCTGGAGGGGGTGCCTCTGTGTGGCCCCGTACGTCTGGAGGGGGTGCCTCTGTGTGGCCCCGTACGTCTGGAGGGGGTGCCTCTGTGTGGCCCCGTACGTCTGGAGGGGGTGCCTCTGTGTGGCCCCGTACGTCTGGAGGGGGTGCCTCTGTGTGGCCCCGTACGTCTGGAGGGGGTGCCTCTGTGTGGCCCCGTACGTCTGGAGGGGGTGCCTCTGTGTGGCCCCGTACGTCTGGAGGGGGTGCCTCTGTGTGGCCCCGTACGTCTGGAGGGGGTGCCTCTGTGTGGCCCCGTACGTCTGGAGGGGGTGCCTCTGTGTGGCCCCGTACGTCTGGAGGGGGTGCCTCTGTGTGGCCCCGTACGTCTGGAGGGGGTGCCTCTGTGTGGCCCCGTACGTCTGGAGGGGGTGCCTCTGTGTGGCCCCGTACGTCTGGAGGGGGTGCCTCTGTGTGGCCCCGTACGTCTGGAGGGGGTGCCTCTGTGTGGCCCCGTACGTCTGGAGGGGGTGCCTCTGTGTGGCCCCGTACGTCTGGAGGGGGTGCCTCTGTGTGGCCCCGTACGTCTGGAGGGGGTGCCTCTGTGTGGCCCCGTACGTCTGGAGGCGGTGCCTCTGTGTGCCTGGTCAGAGGTAGTGGAGGATGTGTTTTATGTTCGGGCGGTGTCTCGGCTCTTACGCAGGACGGTGTCATAAATTCCTTGGTTACTGTTTCACCTTTATCTTTAGACCTTACAGAGTCATTTCGGGGAGAACCCACTGGGCCTCCTTTGCCCTCCTGACCGGTGAGTTAGCGGCCTCCTCTGTGAGCTTTCTATGTACTTGTCCTAGTAAGAGGGATGAGAGCTGTAATATGAGTATGTGCTCCCCGGGATGATGTGTATACGCTGCCCGATACTGGTCACATGACTTTCACACCAGGTGTCAGGACATATGGCAGGTATTGTGATTATGAAGCCCCCAGTGTGGTGTGATATTCTCCGAGATGAGACCCCCAAGTCCTTCCTCAACGTGGAGGATAGAGGGGGAACACAACAACTATACAGGAACTACACATCAACATGGAGGATACAGGGGAAACACAACAACCATACAGGAACTACACATCAACATGGAGGATACAGGGGGAACACAACAACCATACAGGAACTACACATCAACATAGAGGATACAGGGGCAACACAACAACCATACAGGATCAACATGGAGGATACAGGGGAACACAACAACCATACAGGAACTACACATCAACATGGAGGATAGAGGGGGAACACAACAACCATACAGGAACTACATATCAACATGGAGGATACAGGGGAAACACAACAACCATAGAGACCAGAGGAACTGTACATCAACATGAAGGATAGAGGGGGAACACAACAACCATACAGGAACTACATATCAACATAGAGGATACAGGGGGAACACAACAACCATAGAGGAACTACACATCAACATGGAGGATACAGGGGGAACACAACAACCATACAGGAACTACACATCAACATGGAGGATACAGGGGGAACACAACAACTATACAGGAACTACACATCAACATAGAGGATACAGGGGAAACACAACAACCATACAGGAACTACATATCAACATGGAGGATACAGGGGGAACACAACAACCATACAGGAACTACACATCAACATGGAGGATACGGGGAACACAACAACCAAACAGAAACTACATATCAACATGGAGGATACAGGGGAAACACAACAACCATAGAGACCAGAGGAACTGTACATCAACATGGAGGATACAGGGGGAACACAACAACCATAGAGAAACTACTCCTCAACATGGAGGATAGAGGGGGAACACAACAACCATACAGGAACTACACATCAACATGGAGGATAGAGGGGGAACACAACAACCATACAGGATCAACATGGAGGATACAGGGGAACACAACAACCAAACAGAAACTACATATCAACATGGAGGATACAGGGGGAACACAACAACTATACAGGAACTACACATCAACATAGAGGATACAGGGGAAACACAACAACCATACAGGAACTACACATCAACATGAAGGATACAGGGGAAACACAACAACTATACAGGAACTACACATCAACATGGAGGATACGGGGAACACAACAACCATACAGGAACTACACATCAACATGGAGGATACAGGGGAACACAACAACCATAGAGACCAGAGGAACTACATATCAACATAGAGGATACAGGGGAACACAACAACCATACAGGAACTACACATCAACATGGAGGATACAGGGGAACACAACAACCATAGAGACCAGAGGAACTGTACATCAACATGGAGGATACAGGGGGAACACAACAACTATACAGGAACTACACATCAACATGGAGGATACGGGGAACACAACAACCATACAGGAACTACACATCAACATGGAGGATACAGGGGAACACAACAACCATAGAGACCAGAGGAACTGTACATCAACATGGAGGATACCGGGGGAACACAACAACTATACAGGAACTACACATCAACATGGAGGATACGGGGGAAACACAACAACCATACAGGAACTACACATCAACATGGAGGATACAGGGGAACACAACAACCATACAGGATCAACATGGAGGATACAGGGGAAACACAACAACCATACAGGAACTACACATCAACATGGAGGATACAGGGGAACACAACAACCATACAGGATCAACATGGAGGATACAGGGGAAACACAACAACCATAGAGACCAGAGGAACTGTACATCAACATGGAGGATACAGGGGGAACACAACAACCATAGAGAAACTACTCCTCAACATGGAGGATAGAGGGGGAACACAACAACCATACAGGAACTACACATCAACATGGAGGATACAGGGGAAACACAACAACCATAGAGAAACTACTCCTCAACATGGAGGATAGAGGGGAACACAACAACCATACAGGATCAACATGGAGGATACAGGGGAACACAACAACCATACAGGAACTACACATCAACATGGAGGATACAGGGGAAACACAACAACCATACAGGAACTACACATCAACATGGAGGATACAGGGGGAACACAACAACTATACAGGAACTACACATCAACATAGAGGATACAGGGGGAACACAACAACCATACAGGAACTACATATCAACATGGAGGATACGGGGAACACAACAACCATACAGGAACTACATATCAACATGGAGGATACGGGGAACACAACAACCATACAGGAACTACACATCAACATAGTGGATACAGGGGGAACACAACAACCATACAGGAACTACAAATCAACATAGAGGATACAGGGGGAACACAACAACCATACAGGAACTACATATCAACATAGAGGATACAGGGGGAACACAACAACCATACAGGAACTACACATCAACATGGAGGATACAGGGGGAACACAACAACCATAGAGACCAGAGGAACTACATATCAACATGAAGGATACAGGGGGAACACAACAACCATACAGGAACTATACATCAACATGGAGGATAGAGGGGGAACACAACAACCATAGAGACCAGAGGAACTACACATCAACATAGTGGATATAGGGGGAACACAACAACCATAGAGACCAGAGGAACTACACATCAACATAGAGGATATAGGGGGAACACAACAACCGTACAGGAACTACACATCAACATGGAGGATACGGGGAACACAACAACCATAGAGACCAGAGGAACTACACATCAACATAGAGGATATAGGGGGAACACAACAACCGTACAGGAACTACACATCAACATGGAGGATACGGGGAACACAACAACCATACAGGAACTACACATCAACATAGAGGGTATAGGGACTGCTGGAGTCTGAGGGACCTGGCATAGATCCTCTGTATATTCAGGTCTCTGGGGGTTGTATGTATGTTGGGGGTGGGTGGAGGAGTATATTGTACTGTATTACACACAGGAGGGGCGGTGTATTATATGTGTAGGGTGCGACTCCAGAGCGTTCCTTCTGCCGCCATCTCTCATTACTTCTGTTTGCTTTTGGATTTTCTGTGTTGGGCAGAAATCTGATCTCTTTAGAGCAAATATCATTGGAGTAAGAAAGCGGCAGTGAGTGTTCTGCCAGTGTGTGCGGCGCTGGGCGGAGGACCTCTTATAATATAAGGGTCACTGACCGCTCACCAGGGGAGGAGATTGACTGATGACAAGTATTAGTTGAATCTTACGGTCCTTTTAAACAGGGCGATTATCATTCACATTTTCGCGATAACTATGGCTTTTGAGCAATAATCGGTTCGTGTAAACAATCGTCCAGCACAGGTGGTGGTATAGGTGTATGCACAGGTGGTGGTATAGGTGTATGCACAGGTGGTGGTATAGGTGTAGGCACAGGTGGTGGTATAGGTGGTGGTATAGGTGTATGCACAGGTGGTGGTATGGGTGTAGGCACAGGTGGTGGTATAGGTGTATGCACAGGTGGTGGTATAGGTGTAGGCACAGGTGGTGGTATAGGTGTAGGCACAGGTGGTGGTATAGGTGTATGCACAGGTGGTGGTATGGGTGTATGCACAGGTGGTGGTATGGGTGTATGCACAGGTGGTGGTATGGGTGTATGCACAGGTGGTGGTATAGGTGTATGCACAGGTGGTGGTATAGGTGTATGCACAGGTGGTGGTATAGGTGTAGGCACAGGTGGTGGTATAGGTGTATGCACAGGTGGTGGTATAGGTGTATGCACAGGTGGTGGTATAGGTGTAGGCACAGGTGGTGGTATAGGTGTAGGCACAGGTGGTGGTATAGGTGTATGCACAGGTGGTGGTATAGGTGTATGCACAGGTGGTGGTATAGGTGTATGCACAGGTGGTGGTATAGGTGTATGCACAGGTGGTGGTATAGGTGTAGGCACAGGTGGTGGTATAGGTGTAGATATAGGTGGTGGTATAGGTGTAGGTACGGGTCTAAGCACAAGTGTGGGTACAGATGGAGGTTTAGGTGTAGGTACAAGTGCAAATGCATAGATCTAGCCATAGACACAGGACCCACCAGTCACTATAGTTGTTGTTGGTGAGGCCCCCCCTAGTTTTTGTTGTTGTTGGTGAGGCCCCCCCTAGTTGTTGTTGTTGTTGGTGAGGCCCCCCTAGTTGTTGTTGTTGTTGTTGGTGAGGCCCCCCCTAGTTGTTGTTGTTGTTGGTGAGGCCCCCCCTAGTTGTTGTTGTTGTTGGTGAGGCCCCCCTAGTTGTTGTTGTTGTTGGTGAGGCCCCCCCTAGTTGTTGTTGTTGTTGTTGGTGAGGCCCCCCCTAGTTGTTGTTGTTGTTGTTGGTGAGGCCCCCCCTAGTTGTTGTTGTTGTTGGTGAGGCCCCCCCTAGTTGTTGTTGTTGTTGGTGAGGCCCCCCTAGTTGTTGTTGTTGTTGGTGAGGCCCCCCCTAGTTGTTGTTGTTGTTGGTGAGGCCCCCCCTAGTTGTTGTTGTTGGTGAGGCCCCCCCTAGTTGTTGTTGTTGTTGGTGAGGCCCCCCCTAGTTGTTGTTGGTGAGGCCCCCCCTAGTTGTTGTTGGTGAGGCCCCCCCTAGTTGTTGTTGGTGAGGCCCCCCCTAGTTGTTGTTGGTGAGGCCCCCCCTAGTTGTTGTTGGTGAGGCCCCCCTAGTTGTTGTTGGTGAGGCCCCCCCTAGTTGTTGTTGGTGAGGCCCCCCCTAGTTGTTGTTGGTGAGGCCCCCCCTAGTTGTTGTTGGTGAGGCCCCCCCTAGTTGTTGTTGGTGAGGCCCCCCCTAGTTGTTGTTGGTGAGGCCCCCCCTAGTTGTTGTTGGTGAGGCCCCCCCTAGTTGTTGTTGTTGTTGTTGGTGAGGCCCCCCCTAGTTGTTGTTGCTGTTGTTGTTGTTGTTGGTGAGGCCCCCCCCTTTTACTACAGATGGTTAGGCCCAGGCGCCCTCTTAGTCAGTCTGGTGAGGCCCAGGCACCCTCTTAGTCAGTCTGGTGAGGCCCCGGCATCCTCTTGGTCAGTCTGGTGAGGCCCAGGCATCCTCTTGGTCAGTCTGGTGAGGCCCAGGCGCCCTCTTGGTCAGTCTGGTGAGGCCCAGGCATCCTCTTGGTCAGTCTGGTGAGGCCCAGGCGCCCTCTTGGTCAGTCTGGTGAGGCCCAGGCGCCCTCTTGGTCAGTCTGGTGAGGCCCTGGCATTGCCTTGGTCAGTCTGGTGAGGCCCAGGCATCCTCTTGGTCAGTCTGGTGAGGCCCAGGCATCCTCTTGGTCAGTCTGGTGAGGCCCAGGCATCCTCTTGGTCAGTCTGGTGAGGCCCAGGCATCCTCTTGGTCAGTCTGGTGAGGCCCCGGCATCCTCTTGGTCAGTCTGGTGAGGCCCCGGCATCCTCTTGGTCAGTCTGGTGAGGCCCTGGCATTGCCTTTGTCAGTCTGGTGAGGCCCAGGCATCCTCTTGGTCAGTCTGGTGAGGCCCCGGCATCCTCTTGGTCAGTCTGGTGAGGCCCTGGCATTGCCTTTGTCAGTCTGGTGAGGCCCCGGCATCCTCTTGGTCAGTCTGGTGAGGCCCCGGCATCCTCTTGGTCAGTCTGGTGAGGCCCTGGCATTGCCTTTGTCAGTCTGGTGAGGCCCAGGCACCCTCTTGGTCAGTCTGGTGAGGCCCCGGCATCCTCTTGGTCAGTCTGGTGAGGCCCCGGCATCCTCTTGGTCAGTCTGGTGAGGCCCCGGCATCCTCTTGGTCAGTCTGGTGAGGCCCCGGCATCCTCTTGGTCAGTCTGGTGAGGCCCAGGCATCCTCTTGGTCAGTCTGGTGAGGCCCTGGCATTGCCTTTGTCAGTCTGGTGAGGCCCAGGCATTGCCTTGGTCAGTCTGGTGAGGCCCAGGCATTGCCTTGGTCAGTCTGGTGAGGCCCAGGCATCCTCTTGGTCAGTCTGGTGAGGCCCAGGCATCCTCTTGGTCAGTCTGGTGAGGCCCAGGCATCCTCTTGGTCAGTCTGGTGAGGCCCAGGCATCCTCTTGGTCAGTCTGGTGAGGCCCCGGCATCCTCTTGGTCAGTCTGGTGAGGCCCCGGCATCCTCTTGGTCAGTCTGGTGAGGCCCTGGCATTGCCTTTGTCAGTCTGGTGAGGCCCAGGCATCCTCTTGGTCAGTCTGGTGAGGCCCCGGCATCCTCTTGGTCAGTCTGGTGAGGCCCTGGCATTGCCTTTGTCAGTCTGGTGAGGCCCAGGCACCCTCTTGGTCAGTCTGGTGAGGCCCCGGCATCCTCTTGGTCAGTCTGGTGAGGCCCCGGCATCCTCTTGGTCAGTCTGGTGAGGCCCCGGCATCCTCTTGGTCAGTCTGGTGAGGCCCTGGCATTGCCTTTGTCAGTCTGGTGAGGCCCAGGCATCCTCTTGGTCAGTCTGGTGAGGCCCCGGCATCCTCTTGGTCAGTCTGGTGAGGCCCTGGCATTGCCTTTGTCAGTCTGGTGAGGCCCAGGCACCCTCTTGGTCAGTCTGGTGAGGCCCCGGCATCCTCTTGGTCAGTCTGGTGAGGCCCCGGCATCCTCTTGGTCAGTCTGGTGAGGCCCCGGCATCCTCTTGGTCAGTCTGGTGAGGCCCTGGCATTGCCTTGGTCAGTCTGGTGAGGCCCTGGCATTGCCTTGGTCTGTTGGGTGAGGCCCTGGCATTGCCTTGGTCAGTCTGGTGAGGCCCTGGCATTGCCTTGGTCAGTCTGGTGAGGCCCTGGCATTGCCTTGGTCTGTTGGGTGAGGCCCTGGCATTGCCTTGGTCAGTCTGGTGAGGCCCTGGCATTGCCTTGGTCTGTTGGGTGAGGCCCTGGCATTGCCTTGGTCAGTCTGGTGAGGCCCTGGCATTGCCTTTGTCAGTCTGGTGAGGCCCAGGCGCCCTCTTAGTCAGTCTGGTGAGGTCCCGGCATCCTCAGGGTCAGTCTGGTGAGGCCCTGGCATTGCCTTGGTCAGTCTGGTGAGGCCCTGGCATTGCCTTGGTCTGTTAGGTGAGGCCCTGGCATTGCCTTGGTCAGTCTGGTGAGGCCCTGGCATTGCCTTGGTCAGTCTGGTGAGGCCCTGGCATTGCCTTGGTCAGTCTGGTGAGGCCCTGGCATTGCCTTGGTCTGTTGGGTGAGGCCCTGGCATTGCCTTGGTCAGTCTGGTGAGGCCCTGGCATTGCCTTGGTCTGTTGGGTGAGGCTCCAGTAGAAAAAGTTTGAGAAACGCTGCTGCAGAGATCACTTCCCATCATCATCACAGGCAGGATTACACTGACAGGTACCTCCTATATATACAGATAGCACAGGAGCTGCCAGTCACTATAGACTGACCCCAGGTATGGTGGGGGGGGGGGGGGGTATATATTGGAAGGTACATGGGGGGGTATATTGACAGGTACGGTGGGGGTCTTCCATCGCTTTAATGAGTTGTATATACTGTTGTTTTGTCCTGGGGTATACGGGGTGTCACCCATACACTGGTGACCATGGCTGCCGGCTGATACAAGATAAGAGGATTTCTGTAAGACACCGGTGACCGGCAGATGCTCCTGTAGGAGAAAGCTGCTTAGAGCCCATCTGTGCAGGGGTGACTGCTGGTAGGGGGTCCGCAGGCTGCTATCAGGGGCCCCTCACCTGGGCTGTATAGTCCTCATCCTCTATGTGTAGTGTCAGTGCTGTATAGCCATCATCCTGTATGTGTAGTCTCTGCTGAATAGTCCTCATCCTCTATGTGTGGTGTCAGTGCTGTATAGCCATCATCCTGTATGTGTAGTCCTTATCCTGTATGTGTAGTGTCTCTACTGTATAGCCATCATCCTCTATGTGTAGTCCTCATCCTGTATGTGTAGTGTCTCTACTGTATAGCCATCATCCTGTATGTGTAGTCCTTATCCTGTATGTGTAGTGTCTCTACTGTATAGCCATCATCCTGTATGTGTAGTCCTCATCCTGTATGTGTAGTGTCTCTACTGTATAGCCATCATCCTGTATGTGTAGTCCTTATCCTGTATGTGTAGTGTCTCTACTGTATAGCCATCATCCTCTATGTGTAGTGTCAGTGCTGTATAGTTCTCATCCTGTATGTGTAGTCCTCATCCTGTATGTGTAGTGTCTCTACTGTATAGCCATCATCCTGTATGTGTAGTGTCTCTACTGTATAGCCATCATCCTGTATGTGTAGTCTCTGCTGTATAGTCCTCATCCTCTATGTGTAGTGTCAGTGCTGTATAGCCATCATCCTCTATGTGTAGTGTCAGTGCTGTATAGTTCTCATCCTGTATGTGTAGTCTCTGCTGTATAGTCCTCATCCTCTATGTGTAGTGTCAGTGCTGTATAGCCATCATCCTCTATGTGTAGTGTCAGTGCTGTATAGCCATCATCCTCTATGTGTAGTGTCAGTGCTGTATAGTCCTCATCCTCTATGTATAGTCCTTATCCTGTATGTGTAGTGTCTCTACTGTATAGCCATCATCCTGTATGTGTAGTGTCTCTACTGTATAGCCATAAGCCTGTATGTATAGTATCAGTGCTGTATAGTCCTCAACCTCTATGTATGGTCCTCATCCTGTATGTGTAGTCAGTACTGTATAGTCCTCATCCTGTATGTGTATTATCAGTGCTGTATAGTCCTCATCCTCTATGTGTAGTGTCAGTGCTGTATAGTCCTCATCCTCTATGTATAGTCCTTATCCTGTATGTGTAGTGTCTCTACTGTATAGCCATCATCCTGTATGTGTAGTCCTCATCCTGTATGTGTAGTGTCTCTACTGTATAGCCATAAGCCTGTATGTATAGTATCAGTGCTGTATAGTCCTCAACCTCTATGTATGGTCCTCATCCTGTATGTGTAGTCAGTACTGTATAGTCCTCATCCTGTATGTGTATTATCAGTGCTGTATAGTCCTCATCCTGTATGTGTAGTGTCAGTGCTGTATAGTCCTCATCCTCTATGTATAGTCCTTATCCTGTATGTGTAGTGTCTCTACTGTATAGCCATAAGCCTGTATGTATAGTATCAGTGCTGTATAGTCCTCAACCTCTATGTATGGTCCTCATCCTGTATGTGTAGTATCAGTGCTCTATAGTCCTCATCCTGTATGTGTAGTATCAGTGCTGTATAGTCCTTATCCTGTATGTGTAGTGTCGGTGCTGTATAGTCATGATCCTCTGTGTAGTGTCAGTGCTGTATAGTCATCATCTATGTATAGTCCTCATCCTGTATGTGTAGTGTCTCTACTGTATAGTCCTCATCCTGTATGTGTATTATCAGTGCTGTATAGTCCTCATCCTGTATGTATAGTCCTCATCCTGTATGTGTAGTGTCAGTGCTGTATAGTCCTCATCCTCTATGTATAGTCCTTATCCTGTATGTGTAGTGTCTCTACTGTATAGCCATAAGCCTGTATGTATAGTATCAGTGCTGTATAGTCCTCAACCTCTATGTATGGTCCTCATCCTGTATGTGTAGTCAGTACTGTATAGTCCTCATCCTGTATGTGTATTATCAGTGCTGTATAGTCCTCATCCTGTATGTATAGTCCTCATCCTGTATGTGTAGTGTCGGTGCTGTATAGTCATGATCCTCTGTGTAGTGTCAGTGCTGTATAGTCATCATCTATGTATAGTCCTTATCCTCTATGTGTAGTGTCAGTGCTGTATTGCCATCATCCTCTATGTGTAGTGTCAGTGCTGTATAGTCCTCATCCTCTATGTATAGTCCTCATCCTGTATGTGTAGTCAGTACTGTATAGCCATCATCCTGTATGTGTATTATCAGTGCTGTATAGTCCTCATCCTCTATGTGTAGTGTCAGTGCTGTATTGCCATCATCCTCTATGTGTAGTGTCAGTGCTGTATAGTCCTCATCCTCTATGTATAGTCCTCATCCTGTATGTGTAGTCAGTACTGTATAGCCATCATCCTGTATGTGTAGTCAGTGCTGTATAGCATCTATGTATAGTCCTTATCCTCTGTGTAGTGTCAGTGCTGTATTGCCATCATCCTCTATGTGTAGTGTCAGTGCTGTATAGTCCTCATCCTCTATGTATAGTCCTCATCCTGTATGTGTAGTCAGTACTGTATAGCCATCATCCTGTATGTGTAGTGTCAGTGCTGTATAGTCCTCATCCTGTATGTGTAGTGTCAGTGCTGTGCAGTCATCATCCGATATGTGTAGTCGTCATCATCCTCTGTGTAGTGTCTGTGCTGTATAGTATTCATCCTTTATGTGTAGTGTCTCCACTGTCTATGTTCTTACATACATTCGGCAATGAGCAGGTTACGAGGGTTAATATTCAGTATACAGGTGACAGGATCGGCCACTTCCGTATATTGTGCATAATCCCTCAGGGCGGATCTATGGAGTATGATGCCTACCGTCTCCTCCTCACGTAGCATTGCCCCTATATTCTTCTGCTTGTAAAGCTATAAACCTAGAATGTGAGTAGGCTGTATATACAGTGTGACATGTTACCTCCAAGTTTAGTTCTATCAGATAAGAGGTCCCCAACTTGGCTCCAACGGCTTGGCTTTTTCAAGTGCGGAACTTATCCATGCCGCACTTGTACTTTTTCCAAAGTTTGTAATACATTTCATAATAATTCTCACTCTAAACAGTTTTCCATCAAGCAACACATTGATTGTAACTCCACTTATGTAGTGTATGTCATTGAGTGCACCTTGTGCAATATTAAATATGTTGGTTGTACCAGCAGAAAATTAAAAGTTTGTGCATTGGAGCCCTTGAATGACATCACTGGAAACTTATTACAAATCAGGTGCATCACTACATTTTATTAATTGCCATCAGTCTAACTGTAGATTTTTTACAATTTATGGCATTGAAAAAATTGTGCCATCAGCAAGAGGTGGGGATATATACAAACACCTACGAGATCGAGAGGCTTATTGGCAGTTCACATTAGGCACACGAGTCCCGGAGGGCATGAATGTACCTCGGGAATTATTATTTCATTATTAATTTTCAATTCATTAATTTTTCTTTTTCT
Source organism: Dendropsophus ebraccatus (assembly GCF_027789765.1). Lineage (NCBI taxonomy): Eukaryota > Metazoa > Chordata > Amphibia > Anura > Hylidae > Dendropsophus > Dendropsophus ebraccatus. The sequence goes on along the minus strand of NC_091454.1, from coordinate 399,495 downwards.
CTTTTTCCTGTTCATGTTTTACTATTTTCATGTTACGTACATCTTTATCATGTCTTTTCCGTTATTTATGATCACTAAAACTTCATTGTTTGTACTCATTTCTGGCTCGTGTTCACACAACATACTTTGGCCAACAGTTTATCATGGAAATCAATTGAGTTACAATTGGTGACTATGGGGTTTACATACTTTTCCAACATCACACATAGTAGTCACAATAATTTTTCTTTTTCCTTTTTATTTTATATGTGTTTTTGTTGGAAGGGTAGCTATGAATGCATGTGGGAATGCTGACCATGTTTATAGATTATTTGTAAATGTTATAATTTGGTTACAGCTGTTTATTTTCCATATGTTTATAGTACGGCTATTTCTGATGCAACAATAACAAATACTGAATATGCAAATATCGATCATCTTATCCATTTCCTTTTTTTAGCACCATGTCCGACAATGTTATTATATTTATGTATATATAATTTGGAGTATTACACATATAGGCTTTGACTTTGAACTTATAATATGCTGTAACCATTATTACAATCACTCCCACGCTAGTGCAATGCACCTGGCTTTCAGGGTATTTAAGTATGCATTGTGGTGGGAGGGATTATCAGTGAGCAAGAGTGCGCATGCGCTCGAAACGCGTCTGATCTCTGTGGGGTCCCTGCACTATGGTGATTCACATGTTTTTACCTGCATTTGGAAAATAAAGGCATCTTTCTTTGCTACTTGCTGGATCATTGTTTTCCTTGGATATACAGTGTGACATAGGGTGTAAGCACTACAGGCTGTATATACAGTGTGATATAGGGTGTAAGCACTACAGGCTGTATATACGGTGTGACACAGGGTGTAAGCACTACAGGCTGTATATACAGTGTGATATAGGGTGTAAGCACTACAGGCTGTATATACAGTGTGACACAGGGTGTAAGCACTACAGGCTGTACAGTATACAGTGTGACATAGGGTGTAAGCACTACAGGCTGTACAGTATACAGTGTGATATAGGGTGTAAGCACTACAGGCTGTATATACAGTGTGATATAGGGTGTAAGCACTACAGGCTGTATATACAGTGTGATATAGGGTGTAAGCACTACAGGCTGGATATACAGTGTGATATAGGGTGTAAGCACTACAGGCTGTATATACAGTGGGATATAGGGTGTAAGCACTACAGGCTGTATATACGGTGTGACACAGGGTGTAAGCACTACAGTCTGTATATACAGTGTGATATAGGGTGTAAGCACTACAGGCTGTATATACAGTGTGATATAGGGTGTAAGCACTACAGGCTGTATATACAGTGTGATATAGGGTGTAAGCACTACAGGCTGTATATACAGTGTGATATAGGGTGTAAGCACTACAGGCTGTACAGTATACAGTGTGATATAGGGTGTAAGCACTACAGGCTGTATATACAGTGTGATATAGGGTGTAAGCACTACAGGCTGTATATACAGTGTGATATAGGGTGTAAGCACTACAGGCTGTATATACGGTGTGACATAGGGTGTAAGCACTACAGGCTGTATATACCGTGTGATATAGGGTGTAAGCACTACAGGCTGGATATACAGTGTGATATAGGGTGTAAGCACTACAGGCTGGATATACAGTGTGACACAGGGTGTAAGCACTACAGGCTGTATATACAGTGTGATATAGGGTGTAAGCACTACAGGCTGTATATACGGTGTGATATAGGGTGTAAGCACTACAGGCTGTATATACGGTGTGATATAGGGTGTAAGCACTACAGGCTGTATATACAGTGTGATATAGGGTGTAAGCACTACAGGCTGTATATACGGTGTGATATAGGGTGTAAGCACTACAGGCTGTATATACGGTGTGATATAGGGTGTAAGCACTACAGGCTGTACAGTATACAGTAGCCGATTATAACAGGTCCTTTACGGGTAGCCCGGGGCCCTGAGCTCCTGGGGGTCCTATGGCCACCCAAAAAGACTTATACTTTCAGTGGTGTATTGTTTCCTGGCTACATTTCTGCCATGATTTGCAAAAAAATCGCTGCTTTTTTTACCTCCAATTTTGCACAAATCAGGACATCATGATATTATCTATCCTGTACTATGATGGTTACAGTGGGGCCAGGCTTGGGGAACAGCGGGGGCCTATGGTAAAGTTAATCCGCCCCTGACAGTATATACAGTGTGATATAGGGTGTAAGTGTGGTGAGCCACCGGATGGTATTGTAGCGGTGGGACAGCTGGTCACTTGCTAGCTGTTGTAGTGTGACGCCTCTCCTGTGGTGGATGGGCAAGATACAGCCGGACCTTAGGGGTTTGTCACGTGACGCCTGGGCCTGGTGGGCACACAGGTGGGATGGCACGCCTCCTTTTAAGGTGTAAGGCCGGTTGTACCCTTCTCCCCCGTGGTCGGTGTCCTGTCGGGTCCCTTGGGATAGTGTAGTCACAGGTGGTCAGAGCGGTGTAGTAACCCTCCCAGACAATAGGACCCCCCACCCACAGATAGGGGAAGTGTTGCGGTGTATCTGCTGTGCAGGTGGTGGTGAATAATCACAGACTCCGTGGATAACATTGACTTGTAAATGTGCAGCAGGGAATACGAGAATCCTGAAATACACTTGAGACAGTTTCAATAAATACACAAACATAGAACCACCAGAACTGTGTGATAAATGCTGAGTAGGATGTAGTAGAGTTGTAGAGAGGAGGGTGCCGTGAGAGTCTCTACCCAAAGTAATGTGCTCTGCCCGATGTTAGAGTGTATAGAAGAATACTTGTAGAAGAAGAATGAGAAAACCTGGCATAGGGCCAGGGCCCAGGTAGGACCACTGTGGTCCTGGAGAGCTATCTAGTCTGCGTCCTTCCTCCACAGAACCTCGACTAAGACTCCTTCTTCACCCAAGGGTCTAACTTCTTATCCAGCGTGTAAGGTGCGCTGTGGTTGGGTGGAAAGAATGCAACAGAAGAGCAGAGAGAAGAGGTGATAGGACAGAATAAAGTGGAGATCCTACTGGTTCACAGATTCTGGTACACACAAACACAATAACCCTCTGAGACACTTCAGCTGTGCAGCTTCCACACTTCAATACATAGTGTAGCGACATCTAGTGGTCATCTCTTAATAATACTTTGGCTGCAATAAGACCACAAAAAGTACAGACTTTTGTGAAGGGTGTAAACAGCAGTAACACCCCTAGTGGGACACCACATAAGCACTACAGGCTGTATAAACAGTGTGATATAGGGTGTAAGCACTACAGGAGGTACGTGCAATGTAATATTTGGTATAAGCTCTACAGGCAGTATATACAATATGAGAGAGGGTATAAGGCAATATACTACAGGTATTATGTACAGTGGGATATAGAGTGTTAGCACTACAGGCAGTATATACATGTAAGGTGATGCCGCACGGGAGTTTCGTGTTGTATAGGCTAATGCCGATGTGGAGTCTTGTCTTGTGTAGGGTGACACACAAAGGGCTCATTTTGTGGGACTGATTCTGATCCCCTATGGGGATCTCGGGATGGGCCCCTATACTCTATGGGGCTTGTTTTGTGGAAAGAGTTTTGAGCCTCCATAGGGCCCTAATCCTCTATGGGGCTCATGTGTGGAATGGATGCTGATCCTCCATGGGGCTTTTGTTGTTTAATGGGATTGTGCAGTTAAGTAAGCCTTGGGGCTTGTGTTGTGGGAAGGGCCCTATTCCTCCATGGGGCTGGTATTGTGGGAAGGGCCCTATTCCTCCATGGGGCTTGTCTTGTGGGAAGGGCTGTGATTCTCCATGGGGCTTGTCTTGTGGGAAGGGACCTATTCCTCCATGGGGCTTGTCTTGTGGGAAGGGCCCTGATCCTCCATGGGGCTTGTATTGTGGGAAGGGCCCTGATCCTCCATGGGGCTTGTCTTGTGGGAAGGGCCCTGATCCTCCATGGGGCTTGTGTTGTGGGAAGGGCTGTGATTCTCCATGGGGCTTGTCTTGTGGGAAGGGACCTATTCCTCCATGGGGCTTGTATTGTGGGAAGGGCCCTGATCCTCCATGGGGCTTGTCTTGTGGGAAGGGCCCTGATCCTCCATGGGGCTTGTCTTGTGGGAAGGGCTGTGATTCTCCATGGGGCTTGTATTGTGGGAAGGGCCCTGATCCTCCATGGGGCTTGTCTTGTGGGAAGGGCTGTGATTCTCCATGGGGCTTGTCTTGTGGGAAGGGACCTATTCCTCCATGGGGCTTGTCTTGTGGGAAGGGCCCTATTCCTCCATGGGGCTTGTCTTGTGGGAAGGGCCCTGATCCTCCATGGGGCTTGTGTTGTGGGAAGGGCCCTATTCCTCCATGGGGCTTGTCTTGTGGGAAGGGCTGTGATTCTCCATGGGGCTTGTGTTGTGGGAAGGGCCCTATTCCTCCATGGGGCTTGTCTTGTGGGAAGGGCCCTATTCCTCCATGGGGCTTGTCTTGTGGGAAGGGCCCTATTCCTCCATGGGGCTTGTATTGTGGGAAGGGCCCTGATCCTCCATGGGGCTTGTGTTGTGGGAAGGGCCCTGATCCTCCATGGGGCTTGTATTGTGGGAAGGGCCCTATTCCTCCATGGGGCTTGTCTTGTGGGAAGGGCCCTATTCCTCCATTGGGCTTGTCTTGTGGGAAGGGCCCTGATCCTCCATGGGGCTTGTCTTGTGGGAAGGGCCCTGATCCTCCATGGGGCTTGTCTTGTGGGAAGGGCCCTGATCCTCCATGGGGCTTGTCTTGTGGGAAGGACCCTGATCCTCCATGGGGCTTGTCTTGTGGGAAGGGCCCTGATCCTCCATGGGGCTTGTCTTGTGGGAAGGGCCCTGATCCTCCATGGGGCTTGTCTTGTGGGAAGGGCCCTGATCCTCCATGGGGCTTGTCTTGTGGGAAGGGCCCTGATCCTCCATGGGGCTTGTCTTGTGGGAAGGGACCTATTCCTCCATGGGGCTTGTCTTGTGGGAAGGGCCCTGATCCTCCATGGGGCTTGTCTTGTGGGAAGGGCCCTGATCCTCCATGGGGCTTGTCTTGTGGGAAGGGCCCTGATCCTCCATGGGGCTTGTCTTGTGGGAAGGACCCTGATCCTCCATGGGGCTTGTCTTGTGGGAAGGGCCCTGATCCTCCATGGGGCTTGTCTTGTGGGAAGGGCCCTGATCCTCCATGGGGCTTGTCTTGTGGGAAGGGCCCTGATCCTCCATGGGGCTTGTCTTGTGGGAAGGGCCCTATTCCTCCATGGGGCTTGTCTTGTGGGAAGGGCCCTGATCCTCCATGGGGCTTGTCTTGTGGGAAGGGCCCTGATCCTCCATGGGGCTTGTCTTGTGGGAAGGGCCCTGATCCTCCATGGGGCTTGTCTTGTGGGAAGGGCCCTATTCCTCCATGGGGCTTGTATTGTGGGAAGGGCCCTATTCCTCCATGGGGCTTGTGTTGTGGGAAGGGCCCTATTCCTCCATGGGGCTTGTCTTGTGGGAAGGGACCTATTCCTCCTTGGGGCTTGTCTTGCGGGAAGGGCTGTGATTCTCCATGGGGCTTGTCTTGTGGGAAGCGACCTATTCCTCCATGGGGCTTGTATTGTGGGAAGGGCCCTATTCCTCCATGGGGCTTGTATTGTGGGAAGGGCCCTATTCCTCCATGGGGCTTGTCTTGTGGGAAGGGCCCTGATCCTCCATGGGGCTTGTCTTGTGGGAAGGGCCCTGATCCTCCATGGGGCTTGTCTTGTGGGAAGGGCTGTGATTCTCCATGGGGCTTGTCTTGTGGGAAGGGACCTATTCCTCCATGGGGCTTGTCTTGTGGGAAGGGCTGTGATTCTCCATGGGGCTTGTCTTGTGGGAAGGGACCTATTCCTCCATGGAGCTTGTGTTGTGGGAAGGGACCTATTCCTCCATGGGGCTTGTCTTGTGGGAAGGGCTGTGATCCTCCATGGGGCTTGTGTTGTGGGAAGGGCCCTATTCCTCCATGGGGCTTGTCTTGTGGGAAGGGACCTATTCCTCCTTGGGGCTTGTCTTGCGGGAAGGGCTGTGATTCTCCATGGGGCTTGTCTTGTGGGAAGGGACCTATTCCTCCATGGGGCTTGTATTGTGGGAAGGGACCTATTCCTCCATGGGGCTTGTATTGTGGGAAGGGCCCTATTCCTCCATGGGGCTTGTATTGTGGGAAGGGCCCTATTCCTCCATGGGGCTTGTCTTGTGGGAAGGGCCCTATTCCTCCATGGGGCTTGTCTTGTGGGAAGGGACCTATTCCTCCTTGGGGCTTGTATTGTGGGAAGGGCCCTATTCCTCCATGGGGCTTGTATTGTGGGAAGGGCCCTATTCCTCCATGGGGCTTGTATTGTGGGAAGGGCCCTATTCCTCCATGGGGCTTGTCTTGTGGGAAGGGCCCTATTCCTCCATGGGGCTTGTCTTGTGGGAAGGGCCCTGATCCTCCATGGGGCTTGTCTTGTGGGAAGGGCCCTGATCCTCCATGGGGCTTGTCTTGTGGGAAGGGCTGTGATTCTCCATGGGGCTTGTCTTGTGGGAAGGGACCTATTCCTCCATGGGGCTTGTCTTGTGGGAAGGGCTGTGATTCTCCATGGGGCTTGTCTTGTGGGAAGGGACCTATTCCTCCATGGAGCTTGTGTTGTGGGAAGGGACCTATTCCTCCATGGGGCTTGTCTTGTGGGAAGGGCTGTGATCCTCCATGGGGCTTGTGTTGTGGGAAGGGCCCTATTCCTCCATGGGGCTTGTCTTGTGGGAAGGGACCTATTCCTCCTTGGGGCTTGTCTTGCGGGAAGGGCTTTGATTCTCCATGGGGCTTGTCTTGTGGGAAGGGACCTATTCCTCCATGGGGCTTGTATTGTGGGAAGGGACCTATTCCTCCATGGGGCTTGTATTGTGGGAAGGGCCCTATTCCTCCATGGGGCTTGTATTGTGGGAAGGGCCCTATTCCTCCATGGGGCTTGTCTTGTGGGAAGGGCCCTATTCCTCCATGGGGCTTGTCTTGTGGGAAGTGACCTATTCCTCCTTGGGGCTTGTCTTGCGGGAAGGGCTGTGATTCTCCATGGGGCTTGTCTTGTGGGAAGGGACCTATTCCTCCATGGGGCTTTTGTTGTAGGGCAGGTGCTTATCCTTCACCGAAATTTTGTCGTTGAAGTGTACTGTGCCGTTAACTCATGGTTGTCGGGATCTGGTCCTCAGTATCTTTGGCTTTCATCCATGTAAGGGGCCAAGGTTTCTGGAGTGTTACATATGGCTCCTATAATACTGATGGGTCTACATGATGGTGGTGCCATTGACTACATTCTCCTGTTTTCATCTCTCTCCACAGTTTGGAATCTGTAAATTTACTCTGGGACAGAAGGTGAAGAGATGGGACTGTCTGTAAACTCCTGACACCAGGATCGGGTTTTCCAGGACGTCTTGGTGAAAAGCGGTAAGTGTTTCCAATGCCAGTACAAAGAGCTTGTATCCAGGACGATGCTTAGGGCCACAGTGACATAGTGGGGGCCCCTGGAGAAATATTCCACACATTCAGAACCGGGGGCCCCTGGAGAAAGACGCCACACATGAGAAGAACAGACTATGACTGGGGGGGGGGACACGAAAGGAGCAGACCATGACTGGGGGGGGGATACGAAAGGAATAGACTATGACTGGGGGGGGGACACAAGAAGAATAGACTATGACTGGGGGGACACACGAAAGGAATAGACTATGACTGGGGGGGACACAAGAAGAACAGACTGACTGGGGGGGGGACACGAAAGGAATAGACTATGACTGGGGGGGGGGGACACGAGAAGAACAGACTATGACTGGGGGACACACACAAGAAGAGCAGACTATGACTGGGGGGGGACACAAGAAGAACAGACTATGACTGGGGGGGGAGGACACACAAGAAGAACAGACTATGACTGGGGGGGAGGACACACAAGAAGAACGGACTATGACTGGAAGGGGGGACACACAAGAAGAACAGACTATGACTGGGGGGGGGACACACAAGAAGAACAGACTATGACTGGGGGGACACACAAGAAGAGCAGACTATGACTGGAGACACACACAAAAGGAGCAGACTATGACTGGGGACACACACGAAAGGAATAGACTATGACTGGGGGGGGACACGAAAAGGAATAGACTATGACTGGGGGGGGACACGAAAAGAATAGACTATGACTGGGGGGGGACACGAAAAGGAATAGACTATGACTGGGGGGGGACACGAAAAGAATAGACTATGACCTGGGGGGGGGGACACGAAAAGAATAGACTATGACGGGGGGGGGGACACGAAAGGAATAGACTATGACTGGGGGGGGGACACGAAAGGAATAGACTATGACTGGGGGGGGGGACACGAAAGGAATAGACTATGACTGGGGGGGGGACACGAAAGGAATAGACTATGACTGGGGGGGGGACACGAAAGGAATAGACTATGACTGGGGGGGGGGACACGAAAGGAATAGACTATGACTGGGGGGGGGGACACGAAAGGAATAGACTATGACTGGGGGGGGGGACACGAAAGGAATAGACTATGACTGGGGGGGGGGACACGAAAGGAATAGACTATGACTGGGGGGGGACACGAAAGGAATAGACTATGACTGGGGGGGGACACGAAAGGAATAGACTATGACTGGGGGGGGGGGGACACGAGAAGAATAGACTATGACTGGGGGGGACACGAGAGAAGCACGGACGCTTTATTGCAGCTGGTATTTGCAGCCATTGTGCCTGTAGGTGTTGGCTGACTAAAAGTACAAAGCACATGGAACTGTGGGAGATATAGAGCAGCAGGTGAGGGGACAGCAGAAGGGGGGATGGGATTAGGGGATGTTATAAGCCTGAAGAGATGAGTCTATAGGGGACACTGGAAGCTGTGAGTTCTGAGGTCTTCGGGTGAGGCGTCCAGACAACTGGTGCAGCACAAGAGAAGTCCTGGAGGCCGGAGGGAGAGGGTCTGACTATGGTAGATGTTAGTGCAAGATCAGTAGCAGAACGCAGAGCACAGGAAGGATGGTAGGTGGAGAGGAGGGAGGAGACGTATGGAGAGGAGGGACACCACATAGATACAGGGACAGAGGAGGGACACCACATAGATACAGGGACAGAGGAGGGACACCACATAGATACAGGGACAGAGGAGGGACACCACATAGATACAGGGACAGAGCAGGGACACCACATAGATACAGGGACAGAGGAGGGACCCCACATAGATACAGGGACAGAGGAGGGACCCCACATAGATACAGGGACAGAGGAGGGACACCACATACAGGGACAGAGGAGGGACACCACATAGATATAGGGACAGAGGAGGGACCCCACATAGATATAGGGACAGAGGAGGGACCCCACATAGATACAGGGACAGAGGAGGGACACCACATAGATACAGGGACAGAGGAGGGACCCCACATAGATACAGGGACAGAGGAGGGACACCACATAGATACAGGGACAGAGGAGGGACACCACATAGATACAGGGACAGAGGAGGGACACCACATAGATGCAGGGACACCACATAGATGCAGGGACACCACATAGATGCAGGGACACCACATAGATGCAGGGACCCCACATAGATGCAGGGACCCCACATAGATACAGGGACAGAGGAGGGACCCCACATAGATACAGGGACAGAGGAGGGACCCCACATAGATACAGGGACAGAGGAGGGACACCACATAGATACAGGGACAGAGGAGGGACCCCCACATAGATGCAGGGACCCCACATAGATGCAGGGACCCCACATAGATGCAGGGACCCCACATAGATGCAGGGACCCCACATAGATGCAGGGACCCCACATAGATGCAGGGACCCCACATAGATGCAGGGACCCCACATAGATGCAGGGACCCCACATAGATGCAGGGACCCCACATAGATGCAGGGACAGAGGAGGGACACCACATAGATGCAGGGACAGAGGAGGGACACCACATAGATGCAGGGACAGAGGAGGGACCCCACATAGATGCAGGGACAGAGGAGGGACCCCACATAGATGCAGGGACAGAGGAGGGACCCCACATAGATGCAGGGACAGAGGAGGGACCCCACATAGATGCAGGGACAGAGGAGGGACCCCACATAGATGCAGGGACAGAGGAGGGACACCACATAGATGCAGGGACAGAGGAGGGACACCACATAGATGCAGGGACAGAGGAGGGACACCACATAGATGCAGGGACAGAGGAGGGACACCACATAGATGCAGGGACACCACATAGATGCAGGGACCCCACATAGATGCAGGGACCCCACATAGATGCAGGGACCCCACATAGATGCAGGGACCCCACATAGATGCAGGGACCCCACATAGATGCAGGGACCCCACATAGATGCAGGGTCACCACATAGATGCAGGGTCACCACATAGATGCAGGGTCACCACATAGATGCAGGGTCACCACATAGATGCAGGGACACCACATAGATGCAGGGACACCACATAGATGCAGGGACACCACATAGATGCAGGGACACCACATAGATGCAGGGACACCACATAGATGCAGGGTCACCACATAGATGCAGGGACCCCACATAGATGCAGGGACCCCACATAGATGCAGGGACCCCACATAGATGCAGGGACCCCACATAGATGCAGGGACCCCACATAGATGCAGGGACCCATGTATATAGATGTAAATATTTGGACCTCGGGCTAACCATGTCTTATGGATATATAGAGAATCAGTCCTAATCATACCCACGTACCCATCCCCCTCTATCTATAGAGCATCTTCAGAACATTAACAACTAAAATAATGAAAAAATGATTAAAATACCTGTTCCAAAGATTAACCTGTGGGAATTCAACAAATTCCTCCTAAGAATCCAAGGCTCTCTTTATGGCAGAGGGTCCTGTTGTTTTCAGATTGTCAGGCAGTGCTTTGTGACAGATATTGTGTGCATGGACAGTTGTGGCCGATGTTTATTCAGTCTCTTTGCCTAAGCGTATTCTTTGTGCGTCCAATAGATTTCAGGTGACACGGCCATTCTGGGGTGTATTTTATAAAGCTGGACGCCAGGTGCTGTTTAATAGTACAGGGTTCTCCTCCTCGGGTGTTTCCTCCTATTAGGTACACCATTTGCAGCCTTGGCCACCACATCTAACACTACACGGCTCAGCCTCTCGCGGCTTGCCTAGATTTCTTTTCCTGAACTTTAGGAATAGATGGGGCGATGAGGTTTTTAATGGTTTTATTTTTTCGAAAGACCCGTTGTGGCATTATCTACGATGGGGTCGTTCATTCGGATCCCCCAATTGTCCCGTTGTACTTTTTTCATCTCCTTATGTTGGGCGTTTTATGGTTTCACCGTTTTTCTGGTTATCTGTATTCTGTGTTGGGAACAGACATCTTGGCTAACGTTTCGCGCTTTATCCCGCGCTCCATTCATTAGTGGGCGGGGCTATTCTTTCTCTGTGAATCTCTTGCATAGTGGGGAGAGTTGTTCTTCGCATTTTGCCATTACGCCTAATCCTTTTCATTTCCCAAACGGTATATTTCTCTTCCAGCTGCCGCGATGGCAGCGATTGGCGGGTTGGATGCTCGAGTCCTCTATATAAATAGGGAGATCTAAAAATGTGGCTAATATGGCTAGTGACCCAGTCGTTAATATTAAGATTATAAATAAAACCATTGAGTCCTTCTATATTACCCGCCCACACTAAGATATTATCGATATCTCGTTTATAAAAGACCACATTAGGATGATGTAAATGTCTCTCAAATGCACCCATGGATAGGTTGGCAAACAGGGGGCACATTTGGTCCCCATGGCAGTTCCGCAGGTTTGAATAAAAAACTTATTATAAGTAAAATAGTTATGAGTAAGAAGAAACAAAATGGCTTCTAATATAAAATCTGTCTGCTGGGCATAAGTGGATCTTCTTATAAAAACCATATTGGTTCTGCAATATAAATATAATTTTTTTCATTTAAAAAATCAGACCGTTTTTTAGGGACAGAGCAGGGACACCACATAGATGCAGGGACACTACATAGATATAGGGACAGAGGAGGGACACCACATAGATGCAGGGACACCACATAGGTATAGGGACAGAGGAGGGACACCACATAGATACAGGGACAGAGGAGGGACACCACATAGATGCAGGGACACCACATAGGTACAGGGACAGAGCAGGGACATTACATACATACAGGGACCCCACATAGATACAGGGACGGAGCAGGGACACCACATAGATTTAGGGACAGAGCAGGGAAACTACAAAGATGCAGGGACATTAGATGGATATAGGAACAGAGCAGAGACCCTAAATAGATGCAGGGACTGAGTAGGGACACCACATAGATGCAGGGACACCACATAGATGCAGGGACACCACATAGATGCAGGGACACCACATAGATGCAGGGACACCACATAGATGCAGGGACACCACATAGATGCAGGGACCCTACATAGATATAGGGACAGAGCAGGGACACCACATAGATATAGGGACACTACATAGATACAGGGACAGAGCAGGGACACCACAAAGATATAGGGACAGAGCAGGGACACCACATAGATATAGGGACAGAGCAGGGACACCACATAGATGCAGGGACCCTACATAGATATAGGGACAGAGCAGGGACACCACATAGATATAGGGACACTACATAGATACAGGGACAGAGCAGGGACACCACATAGATATAGGGACAGAGCAGGGACACCACATAGATATAGGGACAGAGCAGGGACACCACATAGATATAGGGACAGAGCAGGGACACCACATAGATACAGGGACAGAACTCTGAGTAGGAAACTATATACTGTAGGTCCAGAAATATTCTTTGTTTCTGCTTTTTGCCATTTCTTTTCTCTTAGGTTCTGGTTACTGTCATGTCCTTCCATTACAGGAGATCAACCATGAACGGACATTTATCGAGTTACTACCAGGGCGGATTGGGAAGCTCTTCTCCAGAACACAGGTAAGTATTCAGACCATGCGGGTTAGTTGTGGTCAGTGTCAGCTCCAGTTATTGTCTGTGCGGCTCAGTGTATGTGACGGGGCAGGCCATGTGTGTGTGTGTTTCTCTGTCTGTCTGTGTCTCTGTCTGTCTGTCTGTGTCTCTGTCTGTCTGTGTCTCTGTCTGTCTGTCTGTGTCTCTGTCTGTCTGTCTGTCTGTCTGTCTGTGTCTCTGTCTGTCTGTCTGTGTCTCTGTCTGTCTGTCTGTCTGTGTCTCTGTCTGTCTGTCTGTGTCTCTGTCTGTCTGTCTGTGTCTCTGTCTGTCTGTCTGTCGGTGTCTCTGTCTGTCGGTGTATTTCTACGTGTCTCATCTCTCTTCTCTCCTGCAGCAGTTATGATTTATCTTCTGTAAGATCGGAGAAAACGGGAAGAACAAGCGCCAAGAGTCTTTACGGTAAAGGAGAACTGTGTGCTGACGTGTGTATAACGTGTGTATACTGTATACAGGTGTAATGGGGGGGCTGATATATACACAGTGTCACAGGACAGATGTATACGGGGGGGGGGGCTGATATATACACAGTGTCACAGGACAGATGTATACAGGGGGGGCTGATATATACACAGTGTCACAGGACAGATGTATACAGGGGGGGCTGATATATACACAGTGTCACAGGACAGATGTATACAGGGGGGGCTGATATATACACAGTGTCACAGGACAGATGTATACAGGGGGGGCTGATATATACACAGTGTCACAGGACAGATGTATACGGGGGGGGGGGCTGATATATACACAGTGTCACAGGACAGATGTATACGGGGGGGCTGATATATACACAGTGTCACAGGACAGATGTATACAGGGGGGGCTGATATATACACAGTGTCACAGGACAGATGTATACAGGGGGGGCTGATATATACACAGTGTCACAGGACAGATGTATACAGGGGGGGCTGATATATACACAGTGTCACAGGACAGATGTATACGGGGGGGGGGGCTGATATATACACAGTCACAGGACAGATGTATACGGGGGGGCTGATATATACACAGTGTCACAGGACAGATGTATACAGGGGGGGGCTGATATATACACAGTGTCACAGGACAGATGTATACGGGGGGGCTGATATATACACAGTGTCACAGGACAGATGTATACGGGGGGGGGGGGGGCTGATAAATACACAGTGTCACAGGACAGATGTATACAGGGGGGGCTGATATATACACAGTGTCACAGGACAGATGTATACGGGGGGGGGCTGATATATACACAGTGTCACAGGACAGATGTATACAGGGGGGGCTGATATATACACAGTGTCACAGGACAGATGTATACGGGGGGGGCTGATATATACACAGTGTCACAGGACAGATGTATACAGGGGGGGCTGATATATACACAGTGTCACAGGACAGATGTATACAGGGGGGGCTGATATATACACAGTGTCACAGGACAGATGTATACGGGGGGGGGGGGCTGATATATACACAGTGTCACAGGACAGATGTATATGGGGGGGGGGCTGATATATACACAGTGTCACAGGACAGATGTATACAGGGGGGGCTGATATATACACAGTGTCACAGGACAGATGTATACGGGGGGGGGCTGATATATACACAGTGTCACAGGACAGATGTATACGGGGGGGCTGATATATACACAGTGTCACAGGACAGATGTATACAGGGGGGGCTGATATATACACAGTGTCACAGGACAGATGTATACAGGGGGGGCTGATATATACACAGTGTCACAGGACAGATGTATACAGGGGGGGCTGATATATACACAGTGTCACAGGACAGATGTATACAGGGGGGGGCTGATATACACAGTGTCACAGGACAGATGTATACAGGGGGGGCTGATATATACACAGTGTCACAGGACAGATGTATACAGGGGGGGCTGATATATACACAGTGTCACAGGACAGATGTATACGGGGGGGGCTGATATATACACAGTCACAGGACAGATGTATACAGGGGGGGCTGATATATACACAGTGTCACAGGACAGATGTATACAGGGGGGGCTGATATATACACAGTGTCACAGGACAGATGTATACGGGGGGGGCTGATATATACACAGTGTCACAGGACAGATGTATACGGGGGGGGGGGGCTGATATATACACGGTCTTAAGGTCACACAGGGTTAGTCAGTGACCCCTCGGCCGCTCACGCTGATCTTCTGCTCTCACTGATCTCGATCACAGGAGACGTCATTTATTTCTTTCGATCTTCATCCAAACATAAGAAGAAAGGTAGAGAGTGCGGCGTGTGATTGCTGTGAGACTGTTCATGACTCCATCTATCCTACCCCCCTATATACTGCTGTATACTACACCTCACTATAACACCCCTATATACTGCACCTCACTATAACACCCCTATATACTGCACCTCACTATAACACCCCTGTATACTGCACCTCACTGTAACATCCCTATATACTGCACCTCACTGTAACATCCCTATATACTGCACCTCACTGTAACACCCCTATATACTGCACCTCACTGTAACACCCCTATATACTGCACCTCACTATAACACCCCCTATATACTGCACCTCACTATAACACCCCCTATATACTGCACCTCACTATAACACCCCCTATATACTGCTGTATACTGCACCTCACTATAACCCTGCTGTTATCCTGGGTGATGGCCATGCTTTTTTTTGTGATGGTTATTATGGACTCATGAACAGCGATTGCTGGGTATCTGTCCGCCTGGTTACATATAGTATAATGTACGGGGAGGTGTGCTGTGCTGCTTTCTTCCATTACCCCTCTGCTTTATAATTGTACAGAAGTGATCACGGCTTATTATAGTGGATCCAGAACCTGCTGTGCGGTAAGACAAGATGGGCAGCACAATAGTGCACCGAGTAATCTACCAAGATTATACCTGTCTCTCTGCTCAGAGGAAAGAACTCTTATCATTACATCTACTAATCTGGTGCACCACTGGGGAAGAGGAAGCCCCTCATCTGCCTGGTGCACCACTGGGGAAGATGAAGCCCCTCATCTACCTGGTGCACCACTGGGGAAGATGAAGCCCCTCATCTGCCTGGTGCACCACTGGGGAAGATGAAGCCCCTCATCTGCCTGGTGCACCACTGGGGAAGATGAAGCCCCTCATCTACCTGGTGCACCACTGGGGAAGAGGAAGCCCCTCATCTACCTGGTGCACCACTGGGGAAGATGAAGCCCCTCATCTACCTGGTGCACCACTGGGGAAGAGGAAGCCCCTCATCTGCCTGGTGCACCACTGGGGAAGATGAAGCCCCTCATCTGCCTGGTGCACCACTGGGGAAGATGAAGCCCCTCATCTGCTGGTGCACCACTGGGAAGATGAAGCCCCTCATCTGCCTGGTGCACCACTGGGGAAGATGAAGCCCCTCATCTGCCTGGTGCACCACTGGGGAAGAGGAAGCCCCTCATCTACCTGGTGCACCACTGGGGAAAATGAAGCCCCTCATCTGCCTGGTGCACCACTGGGGAAGATGAAGCCCCTCATCTGCCTGGTGCACCACTGGGGAAGAGGAAGCCCCTCATCTACCTGGTGCACCACTGGGGAAAATGAAGCCCCTCATCTGCCTGGTGCACCACTGGGGAAGATGAAGCCCCTCATCTGCCTGGTGCACCACTGGGGAAGAGGAAGCCCCTCATCTACCTGGTGCACCACTGGGGAAGAGGAAGCCCCTCATCTACCTGGTGCACCACTGGGGAAGAGGAAGCCCCTCATCTGCCTGGTGCACCACTGGGGAAGATGAAGCCCCTCATCTGCCTGGTGCACCACTGGGGAAGAGGAAGCCCCTCATCTGCCTTGTGCATCACTGGGGAAGATGAAGCCCCTCATCTGCCTGGTGCACCACTGGGGAAGATGAAGCCCCTCATCTGCCTTGTGCACCACTGGGGAAGAGGAAGCCCCTCATCTACCTGGTGCACCACTGGGGAAGATGAAGCCCCTCATCTGCCTGGTGCACCACTGGGGAAGATGAAGCCCCTCATCTGCCTGGTGCACCACTGGGGAAGATGAAGCCCCTCATCTGCCTGGTGCACCACTGGGGAAGAGGAAGCCCCTCATCTGCCTGGTGCACCACTGGGGAAGATGAAGCCCCTCATCTGCCTGGTGCACCACTGGGGAAGATGAAGCCCCTCATCTGCCTGGTGCACCACTGGGGAAGAGGAAGCCCCTCATCTGCCTTGTGCATCACTGGGGAAGATGAAGCCCCTCATCTGCCTGGTGCACCACTGGGGAAGATGAAGCCCCTCATCTGCCTGGTGCACCACTGGAGAAGATGAAGCTCCTCATCTGCCTGGTGCACCACTGGGGAAGATGAAGCCCCTCATCTGCTTGGTGCACCTCTGGGGATGAGGAAACATCTGACCTGCTTGGTGCACCTCTGGGGATAAGGAAGTCTCTGATCCTCTTGGTGCACCTCTGGGGATGAGGAAACATCTGACCTGGTGCAAGCCCCTCATCTGCTTGGTGCACCACTGGGGAAGATGAAGCCCCTCATCTGCCTGGTGCACCACTGGGGAAGAGGAAGCCCCTCATCTGCTTGGTGCACCTCTGGGGATGAGGAAACATCTGATCTGCTTGGTGCATCTCTGGGGATGAGGAAACATCTGACCTGCTTGGTGCATCTCTGGGGATAAGGAAGTCTCTAATCCGCTTGGTTCACCTCTGGGGATGAGGAAACATCTGACCTGCTTGGTGCACCACTGGGGATAAGGAAGCCTCTGATCCGCTTGGTGCACCTCTGGGGATGAGGAAACATCTGACCTGCTTGGTGCACCTCTGGGGATAAGGAAGTCTCTAATAAGCTTGGTTCACCTCTGGGGATGAGGAAACATCTGACCTGCTTGGTGCACCACTGGGGATAAGGAAGCCTCTGATATGCTTAGTGTACCTCTGTAGACGAGAATTCCGAGACGAGAAGGTGGAGAATAGATGATGCCTTAAGTGTGGGGCAGGGGGGTGTAATCTTTGTATCAGGTCTTCTGCCACCTGAGGTAACAATTGATTTTTCTTTGCACCAAGATGTAAATTTATTTCTGTGTTGCATTTTTTTCACAGAGCAAAGAAAGAGCTATGCCCGGGACAGTGTCAGCGTCGTGTCCGAGACTTCCCAGTATCACGTTGAGGTAAAGTTGTGTTTCATCTTTTGTGATGAGCTGTGATCTTCCCTTCTGTGCAGGATGATGACATGGCTGGACTGTGAGGGGATAAATGTTTCCAGGGTCCCTGAGTTTCTACTTATATAGCTTTAGACCATCCCCCTAAGCATGCATCTCTGGTTGGCCTGATGACTTGTTGTGAACCTGCAGCACCTCACTACGTTCATCATGGATCGTAAGGATGCAGTGCTCACCATTGATGATGGAATCCGTAAACTAAAGTTACTGGACGCCAAGGGAAAGGTGTGGACGCAAGATATGTATCTACACGTGGATGACCAGGCAGTTAGTCTGTATGATGTAGACACCAAGGTAACGCTCTCCTCTTCTCCCATCCCATTGTGGTGGTGTGTGTCATACTATGCTGTCCTTCACCTATGCATCATGGGATTTCACTGAGTGTGATGATGACATTGGGTGGAGCTCTGAGCACAGTGACGTTGGCCAGTGGCCCTGAATGCAGTCACTCTGGGCAGTGGCCCTGAGCATGGTGGTGTTGGGTGTGGCCTTGATCACTGGGACATTGTCCAGTGGCCTTGAGTGCTGGGACGTTGGCAAGTGGCCCTGAGCATGGTGATGTTGGGTGGTGCTTTGAGCCCTGAGCATGGTGACGTTGGCCAGGGCTATTTTTTTTTATTACATTAGCTGGTGGCCCTTGGCACAGAGCCGTTGGGGGGAGTGCTGAGCACTCTACAAGTCATGATGAAATGTCCGGGACGATATGTTTGTATAAAAATCTCCGAAGGTCTATGTCGGTCAGACAGCGCTCCTCACAAGCATTAGACCCACTTTACTCTCACATGTCCCCCTAAAAATAGACAGCCACAGACCAGTGAAAGTGGGACAGAGTTTTGAAGAGACTCCTATGAAGAAGCACATACCATTGCTTCACTCCCCTATAGGCCCCGTTCCCACTGAGCAAAGGTAGCGGAATTCCGCGACGGAATTGTCCGCTGCGGAATGGCGTTAGCCTCCCGCTCATAATGGGAGTCTATGGGAGGCGCGCGCTCCTGCTCTGTACACGCTGAAGAATAAACATGTTCATTCTTCAGCACGTACAGAGCAGGAGCGCGCGCCTCCCATAGACTCCCATTATGAGCGCGAGGCTAACGCCATTCCGCAGCGGACAATTCCGTCGCGGAATTCCAGTACCTTTGCTCAGTGGGAACGGGACCATAAGTAGTAATACGTTTTTGGAGCTGGAAAGTGAAGTGTGCTGCAACATGCTTCTCCCTGTTATATCTAGAGGTTGAGGGGGGTGCGACCCAGCACCCATTTTTTTTTTTTTTTTGTGACAGTAACATGTTAACCTATTCTCAGACAACACCCCAATAAATCTTGGTGGTTTCTTTAGGTTTGAGGCACTAAAGCTTAGTGGTTTCGGTCACTCTAGGTGGTGGTGCTCCTACATTACTGATGATACAAGGCTAAGAATATAGCAATAGTCCGGAGGTCTTCTTTGCCTCAGATTCCTGTCTCTTCACATGGGCCCCTCCTTGTTACAAGCTCTCAGTCCCCACCATCCATCACACCCTGCTCTATCCATAGTTTCTCCTTGTAATTTTTCCTGGTAGCCTACCCCTTCCCTCTCTGTACTGGCACCATTAGGCCTCCCCAAGGAGTCAAGTGCAGTGCCGCATGCCTCCATTCTTCTACTGCTCCCAAGCTCCATCACCACCCAGCACTAGGATCTGCCAGGGCCAGTACCTCTAGCTAGTGGCCCAAAAGACACCTCTGTTACCAGCCATAGCAACCCAACATGGCAGGTCTTGCCCGGGCTGAGGTCACTGAATCTTCAGGAGTAGTGTCAGTGGCAAGCAGTGTCTGTTGTGGACGTTGGTGTTGGGTTTTCCTGCTATCAGAATTGGGTTGGGTCTGATCTGCAGGATTTGGCTTCATTATCATTACCCAGAAGTTGTAGGCGGTTTCCATCACACGGTCCAGGGATTTTCCTAAGCATCTTTGTGCCTCTCGCCTTAGACGAGAGCTGGGGGCTTGCGGAAAGCAAACTGATGGACGGGCCCTGTGGACAGGCTCTGGTGTTCATGCATGCTGCTCCACATTTGAGTTGCATGTTCACACGCATGTCCCTACGCATGTTCCTTCCAGGAGAGGCCCAATATTTGTTGTTTGGTTTCTGCACAGACCGAACTAGAGAATTTCCCGGTGGGCACCATCCAGCACTGTAAGGCTGTGATGAACTCCTGCAGATACAACTCCATTCTGGCCCTTGTCTGTAAGGAGCCCACCCAAAGCAAAGCCGATCTGCACCTCTTCCAGTGTGAGGAGGTCAAGGTAAGGCTCCTGACCCCTGCACGTGACCCTGGTGTGTGTGTATGGATGGGCTGCATGTTGGGTGGGTGTCAGGGTCACTGTCACCCGCTGCTGATGGAGCAAACACAGTGGACACCATGAAGGACCATGGATGCCGAAGCCGTCTTCATTGTGAGACCACCAGTCATTTTGAGATTACCATAAAAAGCAATCAATGGAACGTTCTGGAACTTATCGCAGGGTCTTCACAACAACGATGGCCAAGATGATGGAGAATCCAAAATTTACCTTGTACTGGGGACGCCATAATGCCTGGAGAGACCAACAAACATTACAGATCCTCAATAATATCAATGTTAACCCCCCACCCCATGGTGTCCAATTGTGATCTGCGTCCCCCTTTAGTGTCTACATTGGGGTCTGTACCCCTTTTCTCCCCCCCCCCCCATAGTGATTACATTGTGGTCTTCCCCCCCATAGTGATTACATTGTGGTCTCTCCCCCCATAGTGATTACATTGTGGTCTTCCCCCCCCCCCCCCATAGTGATTACATTGTGGTCTTCCCCCCCCCCCCATAGTGATTACATTGTGGTCTCCTCCCCCCATAGTGATTACATTGTGGTCTCCTCCCCATAGTGATTACATTCTGGTCTCCTCCCCCCATAGTGATTACATTGTGGTCTCCTCCCCCCATAGTGATTACATTGTGGTCTTCCCCCCCATAGTGATTACATTGTGGTCTCCTCCCCCCATAGTGATTACATTGTGGTCTTCCCCCCCCCCCCCCCCATAGTGATTACATTGTGGTCTTCCCCCCCCCCCCCCCCCATAGTGATTACATTGTGGTCTTCCCCCCCCCCCCATAGTGATTACATTGTGGTCTCCTCCCCCCCATAGTGATTACATTGTGGTCTCCTCCCCCATAGTGATTACATTCTGGTCTCCTCCCCCCATAGTGATTACATTGTGGTCTCCTCCCCCATAGTGATTACATTCTGGTCTCCTCCCCCCATAGTGATTACATTGTGGTCTCCTCCCCCCATAGTAATTACATTGTGGTCTTCCCCCCCCATAGTGATTACATTGTGGTCTTCCCCCCCATAGTAATTACATTGTGGTCTTCCCCCCCATAGTGATTACATTGTGGTCTTCCCCCCCATAGTGATTACATTCTGGTCTCCTCCCCCCATAGTGATTACATTGTGGTCTCCTCCCCCCATAGTGATTACATTGTGGTCTCCTCCCCCCATAGTGATTACATTGTGGTCTCCTCCCCCCATAGTGATTACATTGTGGTCTTCTCCCCCCATAGTGATTACATTGTGGTCTCCTCCCCCCATAGTGATTACATTGTGGTCTTCCCCCCCCCATAGTGATTACATTGTGGTCTCCCCCACCCCCATAGTGATTACATTGTGGTCTCCCCCACCCCCATAGTGATTACATTGTGGTCTCCTCCCCCCATAGTGATTACATTGTGGTCTCCTCCCCCCATAGTGATTACATTGTGGTCTCCTCCCCCCATAGTGATTACATTGTGGTCTCCCCCCCCCCCCCCCCCCCCCATAGTGATTGCATTGTGGTCTTCCCCCCCCCCCCCCCCATAGTGATTACATTGTGGTCTTCCCCCCCCCATAGTGATTACATTGTGGTCTCCTCCCCCCATAGTGATTACATTGTGGTCTTCCCCCCCCCCCCATAGTGATTACATTGCACCCCCCCCCCTTAGTGATTACATTGTGGTCTCCTCCCCCCATAGTGATTACATTGTGGTCTTCCCCCCCCCCCCCCCCATAGTGATTACATTGCACCCCCCCCATAGTGATTACATTGTGGTCTCTCCCCCTTAGTGATTACATTGTGGTCTCCCCCCCCCCCCCCCCATAGTGATTACATTGTGGTCTCCCCCCCCCCCCCCCATAGTGATTACATTGTGGTCTCCCCCCCCCCCCCCCCCCCCATAGTGATTACATTGTGGTCTCCTCCCCCCCATAGTGATTACATTGTGGTCTCCTCCCCCCCCATAGTGATTACATTGTGGTCTCCTCCCCCCATAGTGATTACATTGCACCCCCCCCCCCATAGTGATTACATTGTGGTCTCCTCCCCCCATAGTGATTACATTGTGGTCTTCCCCCCCCCCCCCCCCCATAGTGATTACATTGTGGTCTCCTCCCCCCATAGTGATTACATTGTGGTCTCCTCCCCCCATAGTGATTACATTGTGGTCTTCCCCCCCCCCCCCCATAGTGATTACATTGTGGTCTCCTCCCCCCCCATAGTGATTACATTGTGGTCTCCCCCACCCCCCCCCCCCCTTAGTGATTGCATTGTGGTCTCCTCCCCCCCATAGTGATTACATTGTGGTCTCCTCCCCCCCCCCTAGTGATTACATTGTGTAGTCTTCCCCCCCCCCCCATAGTGATTACATTGTGGTCTCCTCCCCCCCCATAGTGATTACATTGTGGTCTCCCCACCCCCCCCCCCTTAGTGATTGCATTGTGGTCTCCTCCCCCCCATAGTGATTACATTGTAGTCTCCTCCCCCCCCATAGTGATTACATTGTGGTCTCCTCCCCCCCATAGTGATTACATTGTGGTCTCCTCCCCCCATAGTGATTACATTGTGGTCTTCCCCCCCCCCCCCCATAGTGATTACATTGTGGTCTCCTCCCCCCCATAGTGATTACATTGTGGTCTCCTCCCCCCCATAGTGATTACATTGTGGTCTCCTCCCCCCCCATAGTGATTACATTGTGTAGTCTTCCCCCCCCCCATAGTGATTACATTGTGTAGTCTTCCCCCCCCCCCCCCATAGTGATTACATTGCACCCCCCCCCCATAGTGATTACATTGTGGTCTCCTCCCCCCCATAGTGATTACATTGTGGTCTCCTCCCCCCATAGTGATTACATTGTGGTCTTCCCCCCCCCCCCCCCATAGTGATTACATTGTGGTCTCCTCCCCCCATAGTGATTACATTGTGGTCTTCCCCCCCCCCATAGTGATTACATTGTGGTCTTCCCCCCCCCCCCCCCCATAGTGATTACATTGTGGTCTTCCCCCCCCATAGTGATTACATTGTGGTCTTCCCCCCCCCCCCCCCATAGTGATTACATTGTGGTCTCCTCCCCCCCCATAGTGATTACATTGTGGTCTTCCCCCCCCCCCCCCCCCCATAGTGATTACATTGTGGTCTTCCCCCCCCATAGTGATTACATTGTGGTCTCCTCCCCCCATAGTGATTACATTGTGGTCTCCCCCCCCCCCCATAGTGATTACATTGTGGTCTTCCCCCCCCCCCATAGTGATTACATTGTGGTCTTCCCCCCCCCCCCATAGTGATTACATTGTGGTCTCCTCCCCCATAGTGATTACATTGTGGTCTTCCCCCCCCCCCCCATAGTGATTACATTGTGGTCTTCCCCCCCCCCCCCCCCATAGTGATTACATTGTGGTCTCCTCCCCCATAGTGATTACATTGTGGTCTCCCCCCCCCCCCCCCCCCCCCCATAGTGATTGCATTGTGGTCTTCCCCCCCCCCCCCCCCCCCATAGTGATTACATTGTGGTCTTCCCCCCCCCCCCCCATAGTGATTACATTGTGGTCTTCCCCCCCCCCCCCATAGTGATTACATTGTGGTCTCCTCCCCCCCCATAGTGATTACATTGTGGTCTTCCCCCCCCCCCCCCCATAGTGATTACATTGTGGTCTTCCCCCCCCCCCCCCCCCATAGTGATTACATTGTGGTCTTCCCCCCCCCCCCCCCCCTAGTGATTACATTGTGGTCTTCCCCCCCCCCCCCCCATAGTGATTACATTGTGGTCTTCCCCCCCCATAGTGATTACATTGTGGTCTTCCCCCCCCCCCCCCCCATAGTGATTACATTGTGGTCTCCTCCCCCATAGTGATTACATTCTGGTCTCCTCCCCCCATAGTGATTACATTGTGGTCTCCTCCCCCCATAGTGATTACATTGTGGTCTCCTCCCCCATAGTGATTACATTGTGGTCTTCCCCCCCCCCCCCC